>NW_027397074.1:44626347-44897538 GCF_003265705.2 Callorhinus ursinus | reverse complement strand
ATATGTTATTAATCAACTATCACGTTGCCCTAGTCCCAGAGTTGCCTTATCTAGTTAGTTATTGTCCTGCTGTACTGATTAGACCAGTGGCTTTAAGGTGTGGTCCTTCATCTCCTGGGAAGCTGGGCCCCAGCCCAGACTTACTGTGTTGCACTGATGGAGGTGGGGCCGGGAAATCTGTGTATTAACCAACTTTCCAGGGGATTTTCGTGTACGCTCAAATCTGTGAACCACTGGATCAGAGAAAACGTGATTAGCAGCCTGAACACTGCTGACCTCTTTTTACCCCGGGTCTAGCTGTATACTCTCACTGAGTTGGAAGAAAACCTTTGCTCTCTTAAGTAATAACCATTTCCATTTTAATATCCTGTCAACTATTTAATTAGTTGGTAAATTTTTTGTGAGTATTAAAGGTCAGGATTTGTGAAGTCCAGGTTAATGAGTATTTTTATTTTATTACCAAATTCAATATTGATTATTTTTTAAAGTCCACAGCATTTAAAGAAAGGCACACATTTTCTTTCTTTCTTTGCTAGGGGACAGCGGAATGAAGGATGAATACAAACACATTCATTCGTTTAACAAACATTTATTTGGAGTGTGTGTTTAAGAGCTGTTGGCAGAAGGCTTTAGAGAATAGACGGTCACGTCTTGAACAGATAAGCCCTTTGGGCCAATGCAGGTCTGTGGGGCCCAATTTATGTGCAAAAGTGTGGTTAATGGGTTTCTAGCTCTCCCCTTGCACCCCAAACCTAGAGAAACTTGTGAGAAACAATTTACCACACTTGGGCTTTGCGAAATTGGAAGAGGAGGATGATCATTAGCTTGGGTCATAGTGCCACCATTTAAAAATGGAAAAGGTTGGCTTCTAAAAACTTGCCAACAGCTACTGCCAAAAGCTACTGGCTTTTGAAACTGAAGCAGCAGATGTGCCAGAATCCCCACATCTGCCTCCTCTGCTGTCCTGGGCTCTCCCCTCCAACCCAGCTGCCATGCTGACCCACATCCGTCATCTTTGCACAGCTCACATCCCTGGCGGCTCCTCAAGCTTTCAGGCATAACGCCCACACTTCTCAGCCTGCCTTTGTGTCCCTTCTCAAGCTCATCCATCTCATCAGCCTCCCTTCCCCTACCTGACCCTCTTGTCTGCCAAGCCACACTCCTCCCTGTTCTAGAAGGTCCTTCTCTCCCAGGCACGGGCCTGCTTTCCTTTGGGACTCCATTAGAGCTATTTTGGCTGCAAGAAACAGGAACTCTACTCAAACTAGCACGAAAACAAAAAAGAAAGGGAGATGTATTGGCTCATAGACCAAGGCTGGCGTTGTTTAAATGACCCTCTTCAGAAGGAGAACACACCTCTTCCCTAATTGCTCTAGCAGAGAGGCCCAGGGCCTCCCTTACTGTGCCTGCAGCACTGGCCAGTCCTGAGCTAGCCCTTGTCAGCGTGATCGGCCAGCTATGAGAAGAACAGTGCTTGGCACAGATTAGGGGCCCAATGAATATCTAATTGTCATTAGTAATTATTCATAGTTTAAGAATGAGGGACTGAATGAATGACCCAGTGGGGTACAATCAGAGTCCTATCTAAGCCACAGCGAGGCGGCCAAAGGAAGGCACGTCCAGGAAGGCTTGGGTTGGGTTGGGGAAGACTTTTCAGGTCAGGAAATGCTTGAGCTTGGTCTGGAAAGATAGGTAAGCATTCCCTAAGTCAAGGCAGGGGGCTGGGTGAGAGGAGAGGGGGAACATTGCTGAGGGAAGATGCTGGGTGAATGCTGAAGGTTGTGAAAGCAGCGGGTTTGCTCAGAAAACGATAATGGTGCAGCAGCACCCGCCTCTTGGACACAGCTTGGGCGAGGAAGCAGATGAGGGCAAGACGTGTGCACACGCACGCAGGGTGCTGGGGCCAGGGGACAAGGTCGTAAAAAGCCACGCCAAGGAATTCACTCTCAGGGAGCCAGGAGCTCTTGAAGAGGCTTTCAAGTCAGGACCCGCAGGGTTTGAGGCCCAGCTCGCCAGCTGAGTGGTCATGAGTAAGTTACTCCAGCCACCCCAGTTCCTGCCTCCCAGAGCTGCAGTGAGGACAGCATACAGCCAACCGAAAGCATCTCTGTAGCCCGGGGTACCTGGCAGAAACTCAGTGAACACTAGTGTTTCTTCTTCTCCCTATGACCCAGTTGATTGCTACATGTAACCCACTGGAGGAAAACAAATCCAGTTCATTATAAGCTCCATGTATATCGTTCTACAATCCCAGGGTTCAGCTGGTGTTTCAAAGCTACCATGAGGGGAAACTGAGTCCCATGTTACTTCCTGACAGTTAGGAGGGTACCTGTGATTTCAGTTTCCTCTCACCCCAATTTCTCCCATCGTGATTAGAAGAAGTGAGATGCTTGCAGCTGAAAACATGCATATAATAGTCGTCACTTTGGGATTTATCGGAGATAGATAGAGCTTTTCAATATTGGCAAATCCTTTTCAACTCATGGAGCTCCAGACTAAAAGATGCACACAGGGGTGTTCTTTTAGAGATCGCCGAGGTAGGCATCTTTGTCTGTAACGAGCACTTGTCTTCTTAAGGAACTCCCTCAGCCACACATATTTCTTCATAAGAACAAGTTAGTCAAGAGCAGAAGACGGTGAGAATCACCCACAGAGCGAACGGGGAACTTCTGTGTGAGGAGCAAAACAATTCCCACTGGAATGCTTTGTTTAGAAGTTTTAAAATTAGACACCAAGTGTATCGGTTTCCTTTGTCAGTGTGGTGCAGTGGGGAAGACAGAAGCCTTGCAGTCAAACCAGCCACGTGGTAGTTACTAGGAACTAGTTCTGTGACTCTCAAGTCACTAGTTTTCTGTCCCTGGCCCAATCACTGGACCCCTCCAACCCTCGGTTTTCTTGCTTCTGGCTGATAAAGAGTAGGGAGCCCGAGACTTAAAGATTGTTACAAAGCCGAGTGAAACGATTTCGGTTTATGTAGGATTAAAATCTACGCCATGCTTGATAAATGTAGAATTGTTGTTCTTGTTGTAACTGTAACTTTCCTAAAATCATTCAGGATTAAAAATGATAGAAATCACCTCTATCATGAATGGTGTTACATGTAATTTATATATACCGCGATATGATAGAACTACCCTTACTCTGTGGAAGGCATGTTGGGACATGCACAGCTCATAATTACATGTCATTTTTCTGACTCTCAGTTTGAGTGTTAACAAAAGATCTGTTGCAAATGACACTGAATTGACTTCTTACTCGTTTTTTTTTTTGTTTGTTTGTTTGTTTGGGTTTTTTTTAGCTGCCAAGTCACAAGAGAACTGTAAAAGTTGCATTTGGAAACTTTAACTTACTCTTCTGATGGTCAGGCCTCATTAGCTTCATAAATAGAGACTAGGTACAAAGTGAAATATTAACTTTCTGGAAACTGCAAAGTGTTTATGTACGAGGAGAGACAAAACCAGTTGGGATGTTTATAAATGATCATCATAAAGCCATACATTTCATTATTGAGAAATGAGTAATGCCTGTTCTGCAACCTGCTCCAGAGGCAATGGAAACAAATAACCCAAGATGGAGCCTTGACCATTTCATTGCCATTAATGTCAATGGAAATTATTCAGGAAACAAAATCCTTCCTCTTCCCCACAGCTGGGAAAAAAACCCACAAATTGTTATAGACCAAGCTTTTAATTCATAAATACTACAGATAATATGTTGCCTTTTTGCTGCAGGTTTCCAGCTTATATCATCTGTTTTACTAATAACCTGGTGGTGGGGGAGGTTCAACAGAGGCTCTCTTTGGCCAGATCTAACACTCCGGCTAGACTGTTTCTTTCCATTTTGTTAAAAGAAAAATTGGGGCAAAATCATGAGTAGATAAAAATCTGATTCATCAGAATTCACTAGGACTCTTCAACATTTTGCCTTAATCTCATTTAAGTGCATATAATTATTAAGAGGTCTACAGATGCACTTATGGCAGGGCCAGGGGGCAAGAGATGGAGCGATGATGCACTCCAGAAGTGGGTTTTGGGTTATTTCCCATGTCCACCTGGGAATCCAGGTACAACATTCCTACCCATTTCACTAAACACTAGATGTTCCCTTTTCCGATGTTGTATCACCACATTAAGGAAGAATAGTGTGGATTGTTCGACTAAAAATAAAATGGGTCTGAATTTGAAGACTTGAACTTTTGTTTTCTCAATAAGGTGGGCAGTCAGGGCAGGACAGAAGAAGGGGGGGGCGGTATGAGAGTTCTTCTGGCTATAAAGACAGTAGACATCTAACCTCAACCCAAACATTCCCATTCCCACAGCTAAGAAGCTATACAGGAATTAAGTGACTCACATAACTGGCATGACTGAAATATCCAGCAGAGGGTGGCAGGCTGTAGGGGCAGCTCTGGTAGAGGCACAGACCAGGTTCTGAGGACTCAGTTTCTCTCCCTTTCCAGCTCCACTTTCTCGGGCTCAGGGGAAAGACTTCAGCCACTCAGACTCTACTTCCTGCTGAGTCCAATTCAGCAGAATAAAAGGGCAATCGGCCTTCTTTCTGAAACTCACAGTGAAAGTCTACTGGTTTCAGTGGCTCTGATCTGACTACATGCCCACTCACGAACCAACCCCAGTGGCCAGGGAAATGTGACCCCTTGGATCAGCCTTGAATGACAAGTCCACCTCTGGGCTCGGGGACTGGGTTCGACCACACCAGAAGCACATAACTTGAGAGTGGGTGGGAAATGGCTCTGGGTGCAGTTTCCTGAAGCAGATGCATACGTTCTGGGTGGCAAAGATGAGAGCGACTCACTAATGGGGTGCGGGGGGGAGACTGCGAAATCTTGATTAGAGAGACGCAAAGATGGCAGGAGGAGAAGCACTGGAGGAGAAAGAGAGGGGCCAGAGAAAGAAAGTAGTGGGATTCCCTAAAGCTGTGTCTCATCCCACCAGCATTCACTGTCACTATGTCACCTCGAGCTTTGGGCCCACTTCTCATCTCTGCAGGGAACAGAGTAGGACTGGGTCCATGGTTCTTCATTGGGACAATACATCAGAATTACCTGGAAAGCGGTTTCAAATGACACAGGCCCAGGGGCAGTTCTGCTGCCCATCCCCAGTGAAAGCCAATGGGAAGAGCTCTGAGATCACAATCAGGGCAACGACTGCAGTAACCGCAGGTGGACAGTGGTCCTAGGTGACAGCCTCATTTACCGTCCACTGTCAAAGGTGATGAAAACGGCATACTGATTCCCTCAAACACCTGCCTGGAGACATACAAATATAAACTTCTCTAAAAGGTGTGGTTTTCACCCACCAGAGGTCTGCCGACAGCAGCAGTTCTCAAAGTGTAAGGGACCTCAAGAGACTGTCAGAGGGTCCCTGTGGTCAAAACTATTTTTAGGAGCACCTGGGTGGCTCAGTAGTTAAGTGTCTGCCTTCGGCTCAGGTCATGGTCCCAGGGTCCTGGGATTGAGCCCCATGTCAGTCTCCCTGCTCCGCGGGAAGCCCGCTTCTCCCTCTCCCACTCCCCCTGCTTGTGTTCCCTCTCTCGCTGTCTCTCTCTGTCAAACAAATAAATAAAATCTTTAAAAAAAACTATTTTTATTAATTGTCTTGTCCACTGATTGACATCACAACTAGCCTCTAAGAAACTATCATTTGTTAAGTTTTGGTCTATTTTTTTAAATCACATTTACCTAAAAAGGCTACAAAAACCCCAAATTTTCCTTTTCTCAATGACAAAGATCTGTGTGAGGCCAGAGTTTCTTCCTATACTTCAAACAAAACAATATTTCATCACAGATTGAATACAAAAGCAGATGTGAGCATCCATGGGTTGTCCGTTAAGCCAGACACTAAAGAGATTTACGAAAATGGAACACAATGCCAATATCCCTGCTAGATTTTGTTTTGTTTTGGGAAATGGGGTTATTTTTCACACAAAAAAATATGCTACTTACATAAACACAGAATGAATTTATTAGTTGTGTTTAAAAGAATAACATTTTTCTCAGTTTTACTTTGAAATACACTAAATATCAATATATACAACTCATATAAATAAAAGCTTTTTTGGGGTTCTCAGAAATTTTAGAGAGGCTATGAAAAAGCCAAAAAGTGTGGGTGCCTCTGGACCAGAATCCCAGTGAATCAGATCACTGGGACCATTTCTACATCTTAGCATCCCAACCTGGCAGGGCTGCCTACCTGTTTACAGAGAATGAGCACGCGCTAGAAAAAGGGCACCCCCTAGCCATCGCATAGCCTGATCTGTGCTATCAAACCTGAGGAAGTGGGAAGGATTCAGTGGATTCATTGCTGAAAATTTGTTCTTGCTCATTACTCCCACATCGAGATGGTCACGAGCAGGTAACTCTCCTCCTAGCCACTAGATGGCACTGCTTACATAAAAATACTTTAGCAAGGGCCGCACCTCTAAATCAGCTGTTTTCTAGATTCAGGTGGGGGTGAATAAAGCGGGTTTGCCGCATCCTTATTCTGACGAATACTGACAAAAACTTTCCTTTTTGTTTCTCTAAATTTCTAACCTTGAGTTCATTGATATGAGGGATTAGTAACAAAGGAGAAGCTTTCTGATAAAAGATAAATCCAGTGGATTGAGTTATTCTATAGCAAGTGTTCTCAGCTTTAGCTGCAGATCAGAATCACCTGGAGCATCTAAAATATCCAGATGCCAGGCCTTAAGCCAGTAGTTAAATCTGATTTTCTGGGGGTGTGGCCCAGGCATTGGTATTTTTGAAAACTCCCCAGTAAATTCCAGTGGGCAGCCAAGGTTGAGAATCATAGTCCTATAAACTTTGCCATTAAGAAATTAACCAGCTGGCCTATAAGGAAGAGACATTGATTTTTCCTTGTTCCTTCATTTAATTCTTTTGATCTTATTCCAGTTGATTTTTCCCATAATTTAAATTTTAGTCAATGATCTGAGAAAAGGAGCCAGGGAAAAAAAGAGCAAAGCAAACCTCTGAACCACCAGAGTTTACCACCTTAACAAATGTTTTCATGGAGGACTTTTAATGCGTAGGTGAAGGTAGAGAATGAATCTCAACGTCTAAATTAGGGCCGAGGAGGGGCATTAGAGCAGGTGGTACAGGTTATCACTAAGAGAAGATGCTCCAAGTATCTGGTAACCTTTACCTCCTGTGTCACCTTTCATCTAACCAAGGGATGAGAACTTTAGGATCACCTGGGGGACCTTAAAAATACAGATGCCTGAACTTCACTGGTGGGAGGCCTTAATTCAAGAAGTCAGGAGAGGCCAAACCTGGGCATTTTTTTAAAGCTCAAGGGTGATTCTAAGCTGCAGCCAGTTTGAGAACAACTGACCTAGCCGAATTCCAGACTGCATGATAAATCCCACCCCATTAGGGGATTCTGATGTAAAGTAAGTCCCCATAAAACCTGCTTTCATGAGCAAATGTGATCTAAGTTCAAATCCATTCTTACTGCATTATATCCCATTCCATTTTATGACTCTGTGTGTGCGAGGGAGGAAGAGTCATTACCGTACCTGTCACTTTTACTAGCTAAGTCATGCTCATCTCCATTTATCCTTGACTCCGGAGAAAAGACTGGTTATGTCAGTTACATATTATTTCCAAGGGACCTCCTGTTGGGGCAGATCTACAGGTTTTCCAGACCCTGTAAATATAAGCGGAGTGTTTTCAGTTCCTTGATGCTTTCTACATTAACAATTTAGGCTCTTTCTTTGGCAAATGAAAGCAGCCCCTTCTGCTTGGTGAAGGGCTATGAGCAATACTATGTTTGAATCAACTGTCCTTAATCAAGTCACAGAGCCTGTCTGCCCCCCAGAACCAAGATCCTTTCCATAATGGCGCAGTTAAGGAGCCCATCCAGGAAAAGGGCTACCTCGTTATCTTGCATGAATGCCAATTATGGCGTCTGAACCAGAACTTTATACAGTAATTAGAACAGTGCTAACACAGTGAGCAGTGGCATTGGTCTGCATTCACTCCTTGCATTGGTTATTCTCTGCCATGCTCTCCTCCCCTCCCTCAATTCATTCTCTGCCCTGCTTTTCCCTATGGTGGGGAGACTGACTCATGTGGACTATATCCCCAGCTCTTTTGCTCTCTGGCTTCTGGTTGAGTTTGTCCAATGGAAGGTATTGGCAGGAGATCAAAGGGTAGAGGTGAGAGAAGTTGGGTTATTGCCTTCCCACCCCCTCCCTTTTGGGTAATATGGCAGGTCAGTGGCTGCACGTCTCTACCCCCAGCTGACTGTGGGAGCCCCTCCTGTGCAGCCCCCTACTATATGAATCTCCCTTCTATGTGGGAGCCCCTACCTATGGGAGCCCCTTTCTGTGGGAACCCCCTTCTGTGGGAACCCCCTATCATATAAGGCCCCCTTCTGTGGGAGCCCTTTTCTTATGGAAGCCCTTCCTGTGGAGAACCCCACTCCAGCTCTCATTAGACACCAGTAACCTCAGTGCCTTCTTCGGGTCCCTTCAGCCCTGGGGAGGTAACAACTTCCCGCCATTGCCAGCCGCTGGGAAAAATCCCTTATTAATCAAATTTTCTTTAAAATCCCAGTGACTGGGCGCCTGGGTGGCTCAGTTGGTTAAGCGACTGCCTTCGGCTCAGGTCATGATCCTGGAGTCCCGGGATCGAGTCCCGCATCGGGCTCCCTGCTCAGCAGGGAGTCTGCTTCTCCCTCTGACCCTCTTCCCTCTCGTGCTTTCTATCTCTCATTCTCTCTCTCTCTCAAATAAATGGATAAAATCTTAAAAAAAAAAGAAAAAATAAATAAAATAAAATCCCAGTGACTATGTCTTCCATTTCCTGCTGGGTTCTGATGGCTGGGATACCTTCTAGACTAACTAAAATCGGAATTCATTTTTCACTTTTCAATCATTCACACAGAAGTCCTATAGGTATAACTTGTGTTCCTCAAAGATCTTAACTTTAAGAGAACTTCTAAGTTGCAGGGTACTTTAAAGCCTTTTTTTTTTTTTTTTTTTTTGCCTATCCAAGCCTTCATGACATCTGGATGTCTTTGAAATACTCTAAGACTAATGAGTTGGGTGCCTCAGTTTCCTGTTGTGTAAAACAGAGGGGCTGCACAAAATGGTCTCCAAGACCCTCCTCCTCCAGGAGCTGCTCCTGCCACCCCCTGAGTCAAATTAGCCCCGGGAGGAAGGAGCCGGCCAGAGGGAAGGGCAGGGAGAGGGGGGGATGTGAGATACCCACACGTCTCGGTGTATTTGAGATGCGTGTTCCTCAGGGTGAATGTGATACGGTCTGTTCCATTTTAAAGTTATCCATCTGCTGTTCATTGGGCAGTGTGTCCTCTGCCAAGCCCTTCATGGGCCAGGCTTTAGAGCTGGGGAGTGAACCACAGGGTGACCTGGGACTCAGACAGGTCAGCTGCTCAGGGAGGAGAGGCATCCAAACAGCAGGTGCACGCTGGAGCCACCCTGGGGGCTTGCTCACACGCAGACTGAGGTGACACCTGCAGGGTCCCTGATCCAGCAGTGCTGGGTGGGCCTGAGCAGTGGTGCTTCTCATCAGTCTCCTGGGTACTGCTGATGCTGCTGGTCCCTGAGGGCCATATTTTGAGAACCACTGGTCTCATCAACCACTTAGGATATGCAGCATGTTAAATTATCATGAAGATTATGTGCAAAGCTCGGGGGCTGTTTTGGGGTGGGAGTGATTCTTGAGAGTGTGTGAAGGAGGGTGAGCCCCAGCGGGTTTTACCAGGGAGGCTGTGCTGGATGCTAGAAGATGGACAGGAGCTGACAGATCACAGGAGCGGAAGGCCCTTCAGACACGGGTGTGGGCGGAGGGGAAGCGAGGGGACAGCAACATAAGTTCCGGGCAGGCCGGTGAGGGAGGCCAGCGGTGGGGGACAGGCTGGGAGAGGTGGGGCTGGGCTGTAGTGGGCATTTCCGTTCATTTTTGTTTGTTTGTTTGTTAAAGATTTTATTTATTTATTTGACAGACAAAGAGAGAGACAGCGAGAGAGGGAACACAAGCAGGGGGAGTGGGAGAGGGAGAAGCAGGCTTCCTGTGGAGCAGGGAGCCCTAAGCAGGACTCGATCCCAGGACCCTGGGATCATGACCTGAGCCGAAGGCAGACGCTCAATGAATGAGCCCCCCAGGCGTCCCGTTTCTGAGTGTCCCTCACCACCGTTACCCCAGGCTTTGCAGCTGCAGCTGGCCTCCTGACAGGACTGCCCATTAGCAGCTGTCCTCACCATGCGCCATGCACCTTTTGCTTTCTGTCTGGGAGTTCTCTGACAGGACTGTCTGGGATGCCTGTGGGCACCCACCTGGCTCTCAACATGCACAGCCTGGTGTCCGAGGGACTTAACAGCTCACAAGCACCCCTCAGCCAATAGAGGACCCGAGGCAGGAGGCGGTAGAAAATAGTGCCCTCAATAACATCCATTCTTACTGGCTTCTCTTCTCGTCGGTTTCATTCCTTGATCTCTCCTTCCTGCTCATTAGAATACCTCCCCAAATTACCAATGTACCAAACCCTTATCTCAGGCTCTGCTTCCAGGGGAGCCCAGGCTCAGACAAGCTACAAACGTCCTGCTGAGGAATTTGGACTTTGTCCTGCAGACAAAGTCAATCACGTTTCCAAGATGAAAACAACAAAAGCAAGAGCAACACTCTGATGAACAAAAAGTCACCAAGGGCCACCAACACTTAGGTACCATGGTGAGACTGCAGGGGAGAACCATTCAGTCTCAGCTCAACTGACTTGTGAGGCTTCTGTCGGTCATCGAGGCCTGGAGATCTGTTCCTTGGTGTGGCTACGCCCTCCGGCTCCAGGGTAGTGGAGGGAAATGTAATGTCATTGCTGGACAAAGCTCTCTGGCAGGCTAGCTGGTTCTTAGGGTCGAAACAGCAAAATAAACAATGAGAGGATCCCTTTGGATGTGAAGAGAATTATTTCAAAAAGGAAAAAAAAAGGTGGACTGGGGTTGGAGAGAGAGTGTTCCTGTCTGAAACAGCTCATCTGCAGAGGAGGACGTCCTAAAGACTCAGAGCCCTTCAATCAGGGAAAGGTCACTCTTCCTGGTTTCACAGGAAGACAAGCAGAAGCCAAAGAGGGCTTCCCTGCTGCCCTAGGAAAGCAAGAGGAATCAGGGAGTTGGTGTTCACAGCTTGAGAAAGCAGAGGTGGGTTGGGGGGAAGAGCATGGAACATGGGGAGAGGGCTGGGCAGGATCCCAGGGGAGCAGTGCCAGTGAGGAAGCGACAACCAACCCATTTCCAGGGAGTCACATCAAAGTCTTTATGTGGTGATTTTGGTCCTTTATCCTCTTCTGGCCCCAACCTTAAAGGCTGCTACCCACAGACTCTTTGTTAGGCCTCCAAGGGAGAGATGAAGGGAAAAGGGAGCTATCAGGATAGGGAAGGGGACCCGTGCAAAGGGGTGGGAAAAAGGGCCTGGGTCCAGTGTGTGCGTGTGTGATGCCTTGAGTACAGAAGATGTTTTACTCGGGGTTTGCTCCAGCATATGTGAATTTAAAACCTAATGCATTTTTTTTCTCATTTAACTTTTTGAATAGAATGCTGCATTTATGGTGGTTCAAAATTCAAAGAGTACGAAATAATAGCAGGGAAGAATCTCCTCCCCACCCTTATTTCCCAGATTACCCCCCATACACACACACACGGGCAACCAATGATACTAGCTCTTGTATCCTTCAAGGGACAGCTTATGATTTTGCAGGGAAAAAACACGTAAAACCATTTTTCTTCTGGTTTACACAAACGAAACCATATTATACACACTATATTGCAAGTTGTTTTTGGCATTTAATAACTGGATAATCTTTCCATATCAATGTGTACGAGTATCTTTATTCTTTTCTGTGGTTGCATGGTATTACTTCACATGGGAGGGCACTAATTCATTGAAACAGCCCCCAACTGATGGGCATTTAAGGCTATTTTCTAACTTTTGCTATTAGAAAAAATATTGAAATGAATAAACTGATAAGATAGATTCTAAACTCTGCTTTTATTATATCAAGGATACGGATGGTTTTTCTCCAGTAAAATGTAAATGCAATTCAATACGAGCAAGCCAAATTTATCCAATAAACATGTGCCATTGAAACACTCTTGTCACATATATTTGATTCAGCAGAGTATCCTTAGTTATAAGAAAGCTTGTTATAACTAGTAATAGCAGTGTGTTTTTAAAAACAGATGATGGAAATATTGAGTGATTCTTAGCATCAGTTGACTGAGCATGGGGAGAACCAGGGGTGTTTGCTTAAAGCAATAAGGTCAATAAGAACAGAATGGGGCCTCGAGGCTCTGTCGGTTTAGGAAGCTCTGAACGTGGGGCTCAGAAATCTGGGCTTGGTTCCTACTCTGCCACTGTGACTTTTTCAGTGAAGTGGGGACAATGATTCCTGCTCTATGTACCTGGTGAAGTTGCTCTGAGGATAAAATGGGAAATTACCTCAAATGTGTGAAATCTATAAACTATAAATGCCTGAACCAATGTCAAATTCTATTGTTATCCTATTGCTTAGAGTGCTGGTTTTGGAGGTCAGTAGATGATCCATCTATGGAATCAATTCTGAAATAAGTTTCATAAAAGAAATTACACCGGTCATGACCATTTTAATTAAATGCACCAAACGGTGGCCCTTATATATCATAATGTTTTAAAAATCAATTAAATAAAGAATCAGAAAGGAAAGAGATTGCTATTGGCTAACTACCACAACTTTTTTTTTTTTTTGCACTCCCCCACCTCCCTGCCTCATTTACAGTTATTAAAATCAAGTTCACTGCTAACCACCTCGACAGGAGATAAATCTGGAAACCACTCAGTTCTGATGGGGTAGGTAATATCTTTATGCCAATTAACACTAATAATATTCTTAGATTTTCAGGTACCACTGTCTCTCTCATTTGGAAATGATCAATAAAATAAATGAGCAAACAAAGTTTAAGTACTCTGGAAAATGAAATGCCGGGCTGTCTGCGTTTGAGAATTATTAGGAAACCTACCCATTTCACTCATTAAAACCTCCACGATGCGCCATTATCAAAGCAGACAGGTGCCCCGGGCACTTCTCAGTCAATCCATTCAAGTTTCCACTACTTCTTTTCTAGTCTCTGCCTCCATGGCAACAGTCCACTGACCTGCCCTTAAGGGAAATAGAATTTCTGGCAAGACTGAGACTTTTAATAATTCCACTTGTCAATACAGGTCAGAGAGAGAGAGAGATGGATTTGTACCAAGTTACTTAACAAACTCGCTGACAAAATGAGCGACCTCCAGCAAATGACCAGACCCAGTGTTCAGAACGTCCCCCAGGAAAGCCAAACATTGCATCATTAGTGTCTGAGAAAATTCACAGCACCAGCACTTGTCCATCAAACCCTTCCCTGTGTGTGGACTTCTTCTTTCAATGTTTTCTTTATTTACCTTTTCCTAGAAAGGTAAAAGTGTCCTGGGAAGCTCATCTAAAGTGATTATTAATCTGATTATTAATTTCCTCCAAATTTTAATTTTAATAAATACAATACAAAATGATCTACAACGAAGGGCATATTTTGTCCTGCAAGTTTCCTTATGGGAATATCATCTAGAAATACCAGTTTTTCGTGACCAAACTTCCCTCTTGGTGAAGGACAAGGCTTTAGAAATACCTACTCAGTACCCAGAATCTAAACTCTCATCCCAAACATACAAGAGGCACTTTTTCTACTCACCTCTCTTCCTGGAAATGTTCTAGTGTGTAACAGGTTGCCTTTTTGGTGGCATTACTCTCTGACTCGGAAATATAAACAGTGCTTCAGAGATTTATTTTACAATTCATCTTCTGATTTGTCATGGCTGGGAAGGTCAGCTTCCAGATTTTTCTGTTCTAAGTTACTTTTGAACAGATTTTACAAACAGACTAAGGAATGGCTTTTGCCTGGCCTGGAACAAACTCTGAAAGTTGGGGCTCATGTCACCTCCCTTTCTCTTGGTAAAATGGAAACAATTAGAAAACGCACCATTTCCCAAATCAATTATTTGTAAAAGAATGACAGGAGCCTTGGAGACACTGGAGTTATAAAAGAGAAAATGGCAAATAATTTTTTCATGGGTCAGCTGCTCAGCTGATGTGATTTTGGGGAAGGTTTTCCTAGGCTCTGAAATCCAATCAGCAAATCAATTAAGATCATGCCCGTCTCTGCCAACAGGACCGTGCTGCCTGTTTCTGCTCTCCTCCTTATTCCAGTGATTTCTGGTGTGTCCCTGTCCCAAAGCTAAGGGAGCCAGTCAACCTGAGGTTCCTTTGCTTTATGCTCACACTGGACAACAGGGCAGGGTGGGGGTGCCGTTCTGGTTTAATTAAGGATTAGCGATCACCAGAAGGAGGATTGCCCACCATTCTGCCCCCCCCCCATTTATATCTGTCCCAGTCCAAGCTTGCCTTCGACACTGGGCTCAGCACAGACTCAGTGGGGGCTGACCGGTAGGACTGGCTGTCACTTTCTTTCAGCGGAAAACACATAGGACCAGGCAAAGCAGATGGTTCCTAAAGGGGCACATCCAAAAAATCTGCTAGCAAACTGTGGTGGTGCCTTTCAAATAAACAGCAACTTACTGGAGGGGAAAATCAGATCTCCCCCGCCACATCCTGCCACCACCCATGCAGCTTGAACATCGCCCACTTAGGAGTTCCTAATCCTCAGCAAGGCAAAGGACAGCCCGTCTTTTTTTTTTTTTTTGTTTTAAAAAAAAGGAAGTTTATATTCTTTTTTTTTTTAGTTTTATTTTTTATTTTTATTTTTTTAATAATTGTTTATTGTTATGTTAATCACCATACATTACATCATTAGTTTTTGATGTAGTGTTCCATGATTCATTGTTTGTGCATAACACCCAGTGCTCCACGCAGAACGTGCCCTCTTTAATACCCATCACCAGGCTAAACCATCCCCGCACCCCCTCTCCTCTAGAACCCTCAGTTTGTTTTTCAGAGTCCATCGTCTCTCATGGTTCATCTCGCCCTCCGATTTACTCCCCTTCATTCTTCCCCTCCTGCTATCTTCTTCTTTTTTTTTTCTTAACATATATTGCATTATTCGTTTCATAAGTACAGATCTGTGATTCAACAGTCTTGCACAATTCACAGCACTCGCCATAGCACATACCCTCCCCAATGTCTATCACCCAGCCACCCCATCCCTCCCACCTCCCACCACTCCAGCAACCCTCAGTTTGTTTCCTGAGATTAAGAATTCCTTGTATCAGTGAGGTCATATGATACATGTCTTTCTCTGATTGACTTATTTCACTTAACATCACACCCTCCAGTTCCATCCACGTCATTGCAAATGGCAAGATCTCATTCCTTTTGATCACAGCCCGTCTTTTAAGCCTCCCAGACATAGCCATCCTCCCCGATAATGCTCCCGTATCTGTCAGTAAAAGCTGTTATCTAGGTAAGACCACCTTCAGGAGGGCTGACCTGTGCATCACGCATGGTCACTCGGTCCTAAGAGAAGCAGACAAAAATACCACGATTTTGCATAGTTAGGTGGACATAGAGATGGCCAGTAGGGCCTCAAATGGAATTAAAACCAAGGACTATTCTCATCATAAAACATTAATAAAGTGTTTTTTTTCAAACTCTGAATAAACCCACAAATAATTACTTGTGAAGCCCTCACTCTGACTGTATGAGTTTGGGCAAATGAATTCACACTTCCAGGCCTCAGTTGAACCGGAAGATTTCCAAGGTCCCTCCTAGCAAAACATTCTAGATTTCTTTGGGTGGGAGTGGGTCTCTTCCAACATTCTGGCCAATCACATACATAGTTAATCAAGCAGTTATTCAGCATAGATTCAGCAGAGACTGTTTCTGTCACACACGTAGCTTACCTTTTCAACTGCTGTGTGTTCTTCATTTGTAACGCTTGTTTTTCTTGATTCATTTTTCGACCTGCTCAGCCTCCTGGATACTTTTTCTCTGAGTAGAGTGGCATATCCAATGTGTTCATAAATGGGGTTTGTTGTCATTTTGGAAATGTATTCAGAAGCTTTTGTTTCTATATACAGTGTTATCAAGCCATCTGTGACCAGATCGTGAATCGATTCAAACCTCTTCTCGCCCACAAAGTGTTTTCCATCATAGAAGAGCCTGTAGTTTAAAGTCTGGTTTCCAAACCTGTCCCCAAGAGAAGGAGAAATCACAACAGTGTTAGAAGTAAGAACATGGAAGAACAGTAGCAGCTAACACTTTTTCAGTGCAAAATGTATGTCAGGCACTGAACTAGACACTTAGAATGATTTTTTACCCTCCCCCCATTTAATTATCATAGACAGTTTGAGATAGGTAGAATTACTGTCCCGGTTTTATGGCTAAGAAAACTTGAGATTTGAAGAGATTGTGTACCTGCTTGAGATTACACCCCTGGAGAGAGGCAGGGGTGGGATTTAACACCTGGCAGTCATATGGTGTCATTGGATCCTAGAAATCACTAAGGCCGTTGAGTCCTTGTCATTCTCATTTGTAAATGTGAGAGGGTAGAGCCTGGTTTACATATATTTTACTTTTAAATTTCCTTGATGAAAACTAGCCCTGGCTCTCTACCCCTCCCCTATACCCAGCAATCGCCTCTGCAGGGGAAGCTACGGCCACTCACCCTGATGTCCCCTTATTATGACATTTTTGGCCACCACCAGTAGAGCACCTCATGCCTCCTACCCTAGTTGGTGCCACAGAAGGGAGATAGGAGGAGCTGGGCAAAGTTCCCTGCTGGAGCGGCCACTGCCAGCATCCCAGGGATCTAACCTATAAGGTCCTCCCTCTTTAGCACCAGCTGCGCCCTCTTGGCCTTGGTCCTATATCTTACAGCCCTTGTTTGGTTCCCCGCTGTGACTGCCTGTGCCTGCTGCTGGAGGTTCTGGGGGATAGGAAAATACTTTGCATACCAAGAGCACTTACTAGCTTTTGAAGTACTTTCTTATAAAGACATCATCTCAGATATGTTCAAACCATCCCTAGGTGCAACTTGGGAAGTAGCCTTCTATGGCCACAATATTAAGGTGTCACCTGGAATATGCCATTGTGGGCTGGCCTGGGAAGTGTTTCCATTAATACCATTCTTTCTATGGAGAAAGGTCTTCCTAATTCCAAACAGTTCATAAATGAACTTTCAGAAGACAATTCGATTCTGGAATTGCATGCTTTCCCCAAACCTTATGGGATTGCCATAAAGATCAAATGGCATCAAATATTTGATTGAGTTTAGAAAAGTGCAGAAAATGCAATGCTTTTCTGGCCCTGTGATTTCCAGTTCTTATGATTTTGTGATAAAAGGCTCATGAAAACTCTGCTCCGATGGCTTGCAGGCATGGAGCGCCATGACTATCGTTGGGAGTCAGTGTGATCCTTGGGTCAATGTTAAACCCCGAGAGAACCCATGGACAAAAACCACGTCAGTCCAGGCATACATACACAATGTGAGGTGAAGACTTTTGACAAGGGCTCCCGGGAACTAACTGAGGCAGAGGCGTTGCTCCCTCAGCTGGCTCAGATTTAGGCAGAAGTGGCTATAGGAGCACTAACTTTCCTGATAATTCCCCAGTTTACTGTATGTGCATAAACAGAGCCTCAGTGTCCATTCTACTGATAACATCGGTGGCCTGGGAAGTATATAAGCCTCTAATATGCTACTGGCACTTGGTAAACAAAACAAAAATAAAAAATAAGTAGGGGGAGTGGCTGGTTAATGCGTACAGAGTTTCTGGTTGGGATGATGAAAAAAATCCTGCCAACCCATAGTGGAGATGGTTGCACAGCACTGAGAACGTACTTAATGCCATTGAATTGCTCACTTAAAAAGGGTTAAGATGGTAAATTTTATGTTACACATATTTTACGGCAATAAAAAAAAATGGGAACAAATTAAGTGAGGTCACTTGAAAAGCAGTAGCAACAATGGATGAAACTGAGTTCACCTTAGAGCTAACGTGTAGCATCCTGGCTGGCGCTGGCTTTCTCTAAGAATGTAGGCGCCCTCCACGCCTCCGAGAAGCTCATCTGCCTGCTCCCGGGAGATGATCCCGTGAAACCTGAGGAGAGAACGGACCATCTTTGTTTTCAGCAGACCTCATACAAACTATGCACCACAAAGAGCTGGGCTAAGAAAGATGGCGGGGCCACCCAGAACTGACTGTCCCCCACGTGGATGAAGAGGGGAGTAACTACCATATATCTTAAAGATGCAGTTGGAACCACTTCTCAGTGAACACCCAAACTTAGAAGAAGTATTCAGGTAGGCAAAACAACATGAAGAACACCCAGTCCAGCTGGCTTTCTGCTCTTGTCTTTGCTCTCAAGCTGAAAGCTGAAGTCAAAACAAAAGGCCACGTTATGGTCCCTTCTTTAACCATGGGGAATAACAAAAGAGCAATTACCAGTTTAGCTCTCAGCTCAAACACAGAAACTATGTATTGTCCAGATTGCTAATGAACACTATTGATTATCAACTTGCTTACTTCAGGTGCAGGGTGTTGTTAATTTTAGAGGCTCATTCTCTGGAAACAATAGCCAGCTATAATCAACATTCTTCCATTCCTTTTAATGTTGAGAGCAATTGCTTCAGGATATGTTTGAAAAAAATGTACCTATTGTTCTTTTTAAAAGATAACGTTTATTATTTTCTTCTGCAATTTTAAAAATAATACACATGCATGTAGAAAACACAGCATATCTAGGAAGAATGCAGGCTTGGCTAATGACTGCTTTGCTCTGGAGGCACGTGTCCAAGGCCTACAGAGTGGACAGTGACTCCTGGGGAACCTTCTCTGTTGTCTTGAAGCAAAGACAGCTCCCCACCCCAGCATCACTTACCAGAGATTTGATTAATTCATGTTTCATAGAAAGGTGGGGGAGCTGGGTTGGGGGGTGAGGCCAGTGCTGAGGGACCCCAGGGTCGGGAGGAGGGAACAACACCCTCTTCCCAGGATTACCCAAACTTGAAGATCTTTGGGGAATAAACTAGAGAAGAAATTTTTCTGGACAGAGAATCCTTTCACCTTCCTGGAACCGGAAAGGGGGCGGGAGGGGTGGAGTTGGCTAGACAAGTTTTGGCCTTCTCCCCCAGGAATGTGAAGATGAAGTGAGGACAAAGGTAGCATGATAATAGTTTGGGGGTAAAATGCTATTGCAATATTTATTTCCTAATTCCCTTCTGTCCTTCCTAACAAGTAGACCTTATAAA
This sequence comes from Callorhinus ursinus, assembly GCF_003265705.2. NCBI lineage: Eukaryota > Metazoa > Chordata > Mammalia > Carnivora > Otariidae > Callorhinus > Callorhinus ursinus. The sequence continues at coordinate 44,878,293 of NW_027397074.1, read as the reverse complement.
CTGAAGCTTTTGTCTTAGGGGAGAGAAGCCAGAAGAAGCTGTAGCTTTGAGATCCAAAATCAACTCCCAAAAGTCTGACTCGATGACAGGGTGGGAGAAAGAGGTTTTCTGCTTTCCAAATTTGGGTTTTAAATCTCAAAAGCCAACACGTGGAGATCTTGGAGCAGCACTTTTCTGAAGTGAGGATGGATGTGGCATACAAGCAACCTGTCTGCCCCAAAGAGACCAGTGTCCCCAGTTCTTACAGGAGGGAAACTGGGAGGAATTTAGGCAGAGCTCAGACTCAAGATTGGAACTGATGGATCCCAGATGACTGTATGGGGATCTCGGAGCCAGAGCAGAGGTGTTTGGGGCTTTGACTGGGCATGTGGCCACTGAACCCTGTGATCCTTGTGGGAACACCTCCTATGCAGTATGAGCTGGGCAGGACAGATGGCCTGGGCTGGGAGACCTGAGGGAGCCTCGCAGACACTGGACCAGTGGACATGTGTACGAAAAGAATGTGTCTGAGTGTGTTTATGAGAGAGAGAGAGAGCATGTATGTGTGTGTATGAGAGTGTGTGTGCATGAGAGAGAAATGTGTGTGTGGTGACAGGGACATGGTATTGAGTAAGAGGGGCACTGGGCATCGGAAAGTTTCCCACAGTGGAGTCGGAAAGGATACAAGCTGACTGTGGGTCAGGGCAGCAGGATGAGGCACACACAGCAGAGGATACAGGAACCTGACTCCCTTGCCCCAGGCCACTGTCACGGAGGAGGGACACCCCAAACAGGCAGGTACTGTGAAAGCAGCTCATCCTTAACTCCCTCGACACAGTTTAGCTGATAGCCAGCAGCAGACGTAACACGTCAAGAACCAAATTGGACTCAATTGTTCCAAAGAAGAAAATTACAGTTCTGTGAATCTAGTTTGTGGCTCATCACCCCCTTTATGCATGGGTTTAAAAATATCCATGATATATATATCTTATGATCCCCTCTTTGTAGAAAGAAAGCATCATAGGAAAACGCCAGAAGGGATGAGATGAAGGGGAAAAGTTAGCAAAGATTTTTTTATGGTGAGCTGAGGATGTTCTCCACCTTCTCTACCTATATATTTTCTAATTTTCCCAAATTAGTGGGTATTAATTTATTCATGTTTTAAGAATAAAAGTAATATCGAAGCACAGTGGGAAAATTCAAAAGTTAAAAGGCACATAAGAGGTAAAAATGTAAACATTACAGAGTAAAAGCTCTCTTCCCCTAAAGGTATCCATTGTCAACAGTTTCATGTGATTCCTAGTAGGAAAAAAAATACATATATGTTTCCTGAAGAGAGCATTTATTACTTTTCAAATAGAAAAGCCTTTTATTTCTAAAAAAAAGAAAGGGAAACACAGAATCTGAAGTTTTTAAGCTAATTTCCCTCTAATGCAAAACGATCCTTTTTCTGTCCTTAAGAAAATGTTTCTTTGCTGTCCTCTTACTATGTAGTTTGTGTGGCTTGGGGGTTGGAAAACGATAACTAAAACGTTGTTCAACAAAACTTTGACAAAACAAAGAAAATGCACAAGAGAGTTCCTTTTGGAATTCAAGTGCAAAAGTGTCCCGTTTGGTAGGCTTTCCTTTCTCTTTTTCTTTATTAATTGTGCTCTCTGTGAGCAAAAATCCCAATCAGTACACTGAAGGAAAAAGAGCATCCTAACTAACTAACTAGGTTAGATGTTAGGGACGTGAGGATGGCTGAGAGCAGAGGCCAGCATTCCTGGGCAGGTATTCCAGGGGTCCTGGCTGAATTCCCAAGGCTGGAAAGGAAGGTTCAGAAATGCAGCTGTGGCCATTAGGAAGTCACTGCTGGGCTGGGACACATGAGAGGGTCATTCATCAGGAAGATGAGGCCCTGATGGGGAAGTGAATAGAGGAAGAAGGTTTGGATTGGCCAGGAGAGCTTGGGACGTGGACTTGTTTGAAGACTGTGGCTCCTAAGGCCTCCAGGTTGGACGTGGGAAGAAAGGGATTTGGGCACACCGGACCCCCGCGCGGGCTGTTCTGCCTGCGCTTTGTAAGCTATACCCCACACCACACCACACCAGACCACACCACACACCACACCACACCACACCACACCACACACCACACCACACCACACCACACACCACACCACACCACACCACACCACACCACACACCACACCACACCACACACCACACCACACCACACACCACACCACACCACACCACACACCACCCCACACCACACCACCCCACACCACACCACACACCACACCACACCACACCACACCACACCACACCACACACCACACCACACACCACACCACACCACACCACACCACACCACACCACAGCCTGAGACTGAGAAGGCTTTCTACGGGATGCCTATTTGCTTTACAGTAGGCTTCTGAGGAAGTAAGACAAAACAAGAGTTGAAATTAAGAGGAAAATGGGAGGAAATAATCATGGTATTGAGGCAATTTGGCTAATCTATCTGAGTCAAGAGAAATCATCATTTAGGTTTTATGAACCTGCAGGGAAATGGGGTGACTTCCCCTTATTGCATTTACTGAAGTACGTGAAAGTAAGGAATTCAGCCACACGGTTTACAATCTTTGACACTCTAAATATTTACATAGCATCAAGGCAGGAAGTGAAATAAAATACTAACAGTACCTCAGTCATGGAAAAGCCTGCCTTAGGTTTCAAATCCTTGAGGTGCTCAGTGGCCACTTTGCAGGAGAAAACTACAGCAGGAAATACATCCCTCCCACATTCATAGAAGCCAAGCACTTGAGTTTTATAAAGAAAATTCAATACAAAGGGGTCTGATGGCATTTATCCTTATTATTAAACACTTGCATGATGGACATTTGATGAAGACCATATATTAGAAGATTTTTAATTTTTAATATTTAAATGACATACGAAATGACTACTTATTACATTATTAAAACAAAGAATAGCATGATACATACTCTCTTCCATAATATTTTGGTCTGTTCTCCACCTATATTAAAAAAAAGGAAAATATTAATAATGCATTTGAATTCAAATCAGAGACATAAAAATGCTACTCAAATGAACATAGCTAATCCTGGTAGTAATTTTATTACAGTTTTTATTCCCCAAATCAGAGATCCATGAAACCACAGAGTTAGCCAACGCATTCCTCTATCTTGGATAGGATGATGTAGAATCATCATATTTCTCTAATCATTAGGCTCATTCTCCACCTAAATGCAATCACCTAATAAAAGAATTTTCAAAGGAAACAAAGGAAAATATTAAGAAATTTATAAAGATAGGATGCCTGGGTGGCTCAGTCGTTAGGCATCTGCCTTCGGCTCAGGTCATGGTCCCAGGGTCCTGGGATCGAGTCCCGCATCGGGCTCCCTGCTCCGCGGGAAGCCTGCTTCTCCCTCTCCCATTCCCCCTGCTTGTGTTCCCTCTCTCGCTGTGTCTCTCTCTGTTAAATAGATAAATCTTAAAAAAAAATTAAAAAAAAAGAAATTTATAAAGATAGTACAAGACATCATCCTGAAAAATAAAATGAATAAAACTTAAGCATTCACTTCAATCTTCATCCAACTGTTTCATTAGGTATTTATAATAAGAATAAGAAGTGCACCTGGATTTAAAGTTTCATTTGGTCTCTTTCCAGATAAAATCAATATTCTTATTTTTAAACAAATGGCAAAGGTCTGAAATTCACTTGATGCCAGAGGTACAAGATACAGAGGACAAGATTTATGACTTGACTAAAAATCATAAGCATCCCAGAAAATATTTTTCAATCACATTTTGAGCTTGGGGATTATCACATTGGATTTTTATCACCTAAATATGATAATCCACTTCCATAAGAACTTTGTTGTCTTGTGTTCATGGTGTTAGAATGGGTAAGAAATGAACATGAATTCTCATGTTCAGCTTTTGTTCTTCTAGCCAAACTCCAGGGACACTGAAGATATAGTAGAGCCACGTGGAGTTATGGATTCTCATTGAGGCTTGTGGCAGCAAGTTTATGTTTATTTACTAGAGTATAATGGGAGTCTAGCAGCCCTTTCTTTGTCGTCATTTCTGCCCACAATCAAATGGGCAGTTTTCTCAGCAGGGCTCACAGGCACAGTGGTAGAATTTCAAGTACTGGGCAGTTTCCTGGCTCCCTCCATCCTCCAAAAGATGCAGGGGATCTGAGAGGGCATTCAGGAGCCATGGAGCAGAGGAAAAGGTTCAGAAAGGGGGAGTTGAGGCCATATTCACAAGCCTGCCTTGGACAAGCCTCACTGGCATAAAACATCATCTAGACACGTCTGAATATATGTTCACTCTTCTGTGCATTTTACACTTGAAAAGCACTGAACCAAGAGAGGGTATTCTTAACTCTTAATCTTCAATGTTTGAGGTCTGCTCAGTGTCATTTACAAAGGAAGATCTAAATAACATCATTAATAGAAGCACAGAGTGTGTAAAAGACACCTCGTTATCTGATGTGTACCATTACTCTATATGCTGGTAAGCTTTTTAATATGAGTTGAATATTTTGCCATTTATATCATTCTATTAGCTTTCAAAGTTCTTTCATACTTTTATGATACTGTAGACATGTATCTGCAACACCAACATGCCACAGAAGAAATTTAAACCAGAAAAGTCAGTGGAAGTAAGTAATATAAAATGGGTAAGATAGCTCTCCAATCTTTGAAAGTCAGTATTCCATTCCTTTGAAATGATTCCCTGTATATAAGGACAATTTTATCTCCATCTTTTTGGCTGAGCCATAATACACATTTGCAAATCTGGGTGTAGCTCCCAGCCCCATTCCCCACTTCTCTCCTCTTATCTCCCCCAAAGAGAAGAGTAATTCATCTGACTTACCAGATGGACAGCATGGGAGAGAGAGCCTACTACTAACTCCTGGCATGCAAATAAGTAGTTCATGAATGTTGAATTTGACTCCAAAGAAGACAACAGATTGCTTTCAGTTCATTAATCAATCATAAAAATATATGGCATGCTTACTACGTTCAAGGCTCTGTGTTCAGCCCTGTCATCGTTCATGAAACAATAACCTCACAGGTGTGGAGAGGAAAGGTCTGAGCTGCTCAGGGATGTTCTGCATTTGCAGCAGGAGGAAACCAACTTGAGAAATCTAACATAGGCCCCCAAATAGAAAAGTCAGTATTTATGGTGCCTTGAGGGATACGAAGTAAGATCCTGCCTGGAGGACAGTTTGATCTAATTGAGGGACAAATCTGCATATGAAAACCACAAGACCATACAAAAGCACTGAATTGTGTGGGACAGACCACACATGAAATAGAGCCTGGAACAGATCCCAAATATTGCATGGATGTATACTAAAATATTACTCTTTGTTTATCTGAAATTCAAATTGAACTAGGCATCCTGTTTTTATTTCTTTTTTCCTAAATATGGCAAGCCTACCAGGAAGAGAGGAAAGGTGAAAGTCAGAGACAGTGAAGAGAGAGGATGTGGTCATGCATCGGGTCACTGCTCCCCCTTGCTTAGGGCTGTTTTGATAGCAGTCTGATTCAGTCTTGGATGCCTTTGTTGTCTCTGCCTTTCTTTTTTTTTCTTTTTTAAATTTTATTTATTTATTTGACAGAGAGAGACACAGTGAGAGCAGGAACACAAGCAGGGGGAGAGGGAGAGGGAGAAGCAGGCTTCCCGCTGAGCAGGGAGCCCGATGTGGGACTCGATCCCAGGACCCTGGGACCATGACCTGAGCCGAAGGCAGACGCTTAATGACTGAGCCACCCAGGCGCCCTGTCCCTGCCTTTCTTAAAGATAATATAGCTGTCCTTGTTAAAGTGAGCGAGATAGTGGCTAGGATTAAAACAACAACAACAACAACAATAAACAAACAAAAAGCTATTCTTTTCCTAAACTTTTTGCTCACAGGGGTCTAAACATAGTCTCTCTCTCCACACTTTACTAAAGCTTCTAACCAGTCAAGAGCTTAAGTTAAATGGCCCTAGAAAAATCATAGAACATCCACATGTTTTCAAGGTGGATAACAGATCTGGGGCACCTGGGTGGCTCAGTCGTTAAGCGTCTGCTTTCAGCTCAGGTCATGATCCCAGGGTCCTAGGATCCAGCCCTGCATCGAGCCCCGCATCGAGCCCCGCATCGGGCTCCCTGCTCGGTGGGAAGCCTGCTTCTCCCTCTCCCACTCCCTCTGCTTGTGTTCTCTCTCTGTCAAATAAATAAAATCTTAAAAAAAAAGGTGGATAATAGATCAGACAAGCTGAGTGTCAGGACTCCTAGGAACAAAGGACCTGACTAGACAGACTAGTAACCTCTACACTGTGACCCAGTAATACCCAGAGAAGCCTGACTCGGTCCCCAGGTGAGGCTCTGTGTCAGCCAGTGGGAGAATAGGACTGACCTGTGAAATGTGGATTGATTAAAGAAGATGTAGCACTGAATTTCAGTTTCCAATTGTACGAGATTCTCTTTAGTGAACGAGACAGAAGACAGTTGATAAATAAAGAGTAAGGCAGCTCAGAAGCTCCTCTCACATTCTCATTGAAGATTATCTTTGTTAAAATCAAGAACTTGATAAAAAAATAGAGGGCTAATTTAGGTAGTCACATGGATTCAGCAAGGGGCAAAAATGTAACAAATCCCAACATGAAAGAAGGTTGGTTCTGGAACATTCCTGCCACTGATTATCTCAGAACAACAACTGGAGTTGGACAACCCATTACCTTGGTGAACCTGGTCACTGTGGAGATGACTAACAGAAATTGGATCTGCAATGCCTGCTCTTGGGATTTAGTGCTCCAGCTCCAAGAATTGAAAGGAGCCCACCATTTTAAGAAAAATCTAATAACTTGTGGATATATTGCTGAACCCTAAAATACTGGATCCTTAGATGATCTACCTGGCTCAGAAAGGAATACCTCTCTTTACGGAAGAACACCGAGCAGATGATCAGTGAAAAAACAAACACATGAAATGGGTCTTCCCGAAGCACAGGTGAATTCGGTATATGTGGTGTAACCATGCAGATTCTTTTTAAAAATATAATTGGTGAAGATTTTATTCTACATAAGAATCATCTATGGGAGGACAGTGCCCCAAGGTGGCAATACTTGCCATTGATGTCAGTGTTGATCATAACATTTTGGAATTCCTCTTTTGGAACTTTCTTAAGACTTATCATGCTTTCTCTTGAATAACCTTACAGCTGCCTTTCTCAAAGTGTGGTCTGGTCATTCAAAACAGAAACTTCAGAATGCTTATTAAAGATAACAGATTAGGAATCTACTACTACTCCCTCCTTCAGACCAACTGAACCAGAATTACTGAGGGAGGGTGCTGCTATTTGTTATTTGATTAAGCTCTAGATAATGCTTAAGCATACACTAAAGTCAGAATCACCAGTATATGGAAACAACATATCTGTTTTTTGAGTTGAGAGTGGCTGTTATTTCAGCAACCAGGCAGAAGTTATTCAGAGCCAAATTCAGTAAAAAGGGAAGTGATCCAACCAGGAAATACATTTGAGACAAAAATGAGGGGCATGATCCTAAGATAATAAAATCTGTACTGTATCCTGTTCTGAAGGTATTTTAGAAAAGACATTCCCAACATGCTCTGAGCAATGGGACCTCAGCAGAAATAAAACATGGCTTCCCAAGATGATGGACTGGAAAGGGACCACATTCACATAAGATACGTGTTAAAGTAAAATCTATTTTATGACTTTACAGTCACACCTCAAATATAATTATTGCCAGTACTGTGACTACTGAAAATGGTTTTAGTCCCATCTAGTCCTGTTCATACCCTCCATACACCGTGTTCCTACTGATCTACAGCCAATGCAAATGTTATGGCTTCTTGCCGGAGGGTCTCATCACCCCACATTCATCCTATGCTCCAATCAAACAGAGTTACTTGCAGTTACATAATTTGCTCTCTCCAATATGTCCCCTGTTTTTCATGTTCTTATTTAAAGATTCTGAACTTTCTTTTAATAAAATAGGGGCAGATCATGTGATGGTTGAAAGGGCAGGCTCTAGATTCACACTGTCTGGCTTTGATGCCAAATCTGTGTATCCACAAGCAAGTTACTAATCTCTCCGTTCCTCTGTTTCCTCATCTTTAAAATGGACATGATAATAAAAGTACACCTGCCTCATTGAGCTGTTGTAATAATTAAATGAGTAAATACGTGCAACGTGCTTGTAGCAGTGGTTGGGACACAGAGCAATTCAATGATAATTAGCTATTACTGGTATCCAGAAAGGGCCTCCCTGCACAGGAAGAAAAGGTAGGCCATTCTTTTTTTTAATTATTTATTTTTAAATTTTTAATTCAAGTATTATTAACATACAGTATTATATTAGGCCCATTCTTTTCTGTGCTCTCACAGCTCTTTTTATATTTTAAAATATATACTTGCTCATTTCTTCTCTAACTATGAGTTTTTTTGAAGCAGCAATTTTGGTCTTCATCATCATTATATTCCCAGGATTTTGCCTCTGGTCTGGCACAGAATGAGTGTAGTTCTCTGAATCTAATCCACTCTTAAAAAGGTGTCAGGCAGCAAAGTGTCAAACAACAAGAGCCTATATCCCATTGTTTTTAAATAGAAAAAAGTAATTTATTCAAAAATATCGATTTCCCAAATATTACTAAAATGCCTTTAAGTAACTATATAACAATCTGATAAGGATTTCTGCCTACTATAAAATATTTAAAGCCTAATTACATAGTTGTTTAACACTTAACAGAGTAATTAACAGGTATATTGGTATGTAGTCCACTGCTGAAGAGAATAGGAACCTCATTATCCTATACTGAGCAGGTACTATAAAAAAAATACTATCTGGGTTAGACCTGGATTGGTAGTGCCCCCTGGTATCTGGCCTAAACAAATACCAAAGGGCCAATCCCTCAGGGAAAAAGTAGAGAGAATTATGGATATCATGTGCAATGTGCCTAAACACAAAACCAGGTCGATAAAGAGAACAGAGATACTCGAGAAGCCCCCTTCCATTTCCTAGCTCCCTGCTCCTCAAAGCGTGATCCTGGGACCAGCAGCGCTGGCCTCACCTTGGAGCTTGTTAGGAATGCAGCATCTGCGTTTTGTAGGGGAGTCATGGGCACATGAAAGTTTGAGAAGCTGCCTATGCACATGAGAATGTATCATAGCAGGTGAGAACTTGTTACAGCAGGTTTTTAGCCGGGAGAATGATTTTGGCTAAAACTTTCTGTTGAGTTGCTATAGCAGCTATTCTGATAGAGAGTGTTTGGAGAGCAAAGGATGCCTGTGCTCAATACATGTTTGCAGAATGAGGCAAAGATTATGAAGGCAGAGCCCTGGTGTCAATTCAATTGCTGTGTGACCCTGAGTAGGTTATTAAACTGCTTTGCATCTCATTTTCCTCAATTTCCAATAAAACTGGGGTTATAAAAATGTACTATTTTAATAAAGCTCAGATGAGATAATGCACATAAAGAACTGTAGGGCTGGGAACATCGTGGTAATAGGTTAGCATTTACGCAGTGCCTACCCTGTGCCAGCAACTGTCCTTAGGCTTTCACATGTGTGTCTGTCTCATTGAAGTCCCCAGACAACCCTATGAGGTAAGTGAATGCCACTATTTTGCAGATAGCCACTAAATAACTAGCCTGAGGTCATGGAACTGGGAAAGGGCTTCAGACCCAGCACAGACACCTCGAACGACCGTGATTCCCATCATCTTTGGAGTAAATACCAACCAATGCTGATGCCTTTGTTGGCAGGTGCACAATTCTCCACTTTGGTCACATATTAGATTATCTGAATTGTCCTTAACTTTTCTTTGCCAGGATTGAACACTCTAAAATCTCTTTGGAATGAACCGAGTTCTGTCCATGAGTTAAATGAGAATTTGTCATAAATTTGCCTACATGTAGTGATACTTTGGGTCTCTCAACTGTTTCCCTGTAATTTAAAATTTTATGTATTCCCAGCTACCTGGTTTAGTTTCCAATTTATTCTTCTACTTTTGAGGAATAATTCTCAGCATTTTGCAAAGCTTGAGAGAACAGTAGGGTGACAGCTGCATAGTGAGAGACAAGAAGCATAATCCTTAAATGAGTTTGCTTTATAGTCAGATTATCATTGCCTAGATAAACACAAGTTCTTTTATATTCAACACAAAGACATTTAAAGGATATTGTGAGTCCTCTGTAAACAAGGTTTCCAATTATTGAAAAAAACAAAGCTTTTATAATCCCTCAGCAGCTGGTATATGTTAAGTTTTTACTTAACAGAAATAATTTTAAAACCCAATTTAGCAACCTCATACACCGGGCAGTTAGACTGCTGAATTTTCTGAGATACAGATCAAGTTCGGGAGAAAAGGCTTTGATGGGGGGATTTATATTGGTGATGTTGGGCACTTTTATCCAGAAAAAAAAAATACGGATAACTCCCTTCTAATTAAAAATCAAAGTTCTCTATTGAAAAGGACAGAAAGAAAATGCAAGTACTGAGATTCATATTCTTATAGTCAAAGTGCATAGTATACAATGAAAACTGAGCAAACTTTAAAATCTACTGTTTCTTTTCGTCTCGAATCGAAGGCCTTCTTTTTCTTTATGGCATTACTTTAAGGCTTCTAGAATTCTGATGGGGCACTGATGGGGTAAATTCCTTCCTGTCTTGACTGCAATGTATTATAGAAATATCTACTGGCTAGTCTTTCTGTAATAAACCTCCTTAAAATGTTACCAATGGCTTCCCAAAGTTCTGTAAGTAGATACAAGTCAGGAACTTTAATAACCTGGTGTAAATATTCTGCTAATTTATAGAGGTACACAGTATATCAGATTAGGGGTGCTCAGGACCAGAGCAGTTCCCATTCATTTGGTTTGTTTTCTGTCTCCTTTTTTTTCCCCCCAGATTTTTCCAGGAATTGTGATGTAAAAATCAGTCATAATATTAGAACAAATAAGAAGTAAAAGAATTTTCTTAGACCAGTGGTTCTCAACTGGGAGGGTGGGTGGTGTTTTTGTTCCCTGGCGGATATTTGGCAATGTCTGGAGATAGTTTTGATTGTCATGAGGGAAGGGTACTACTAGCATGTAGTGGGTAGAGTCCAGGGATGTTGGGAAAATCCTGCAATGCACAGGACAGCCCCCACCCTCTCCTACAATAAAGAATTATTCCAGCCAAAATATCTATGGTGCCGAGCCTGAGAAATGCTGTTTTAAACAAAAAAGAACTTTAGACTCATGAACATTCCCAAGAAAGATTATTCAAAAAAATTTTTTGGACCAAAACACAAACAAGCAATAAATACTTTAGATACACAAAGTAAAGTGGAGTAAAAAGAAGGTAAGAGGAAATATTTATGAGAACACGGAAAATTTATAAAATTGGCTTTTAAGAAAAGACTGACCCTTCCAACTACTCAGCGAAATAGCTCAGGTAAATACCAAACTGAATGGACCAAAATCTCAATAAGATAAAGAAGGAAACCCCCGTTCCTCCCTTGAAAAAAATTGTAAACAACCTGAAATACAGAAAACATTAAGAAAAAAATTTAAGTTATTACTTGGGAGTAACCACCCATGCTATGCATACATGTGAACTAATGTTTAAATCCCTTACTGCTATGGGATTTCATGCCTCACAGCATGTTCCTTTGAAACTCTGCCCTGATCACTGGGTTGGAAACAAAACTTCCACCGCACATGGCTTCCCCAGTCACAGAGGAACCTCTCTGCCCCGGGGAGCTGAATGGCTGGCTGTCCAATACCTTAGTGGTGTCCTGAGGTTTCATTATATAAGCAACCATACAAAATATTCATCATAAAAGAGGAAGGTGAATTACCCAAATTAGCTGTGTTTGGATTTGGAAAATAATGACAGGGCAACTACACCCAGACACGCACATTCAAATGCCCCACCTCGCACATCAGCCCTTTGTTCCTGGCTCTGGTTTTCTCCAGGCTCAGACCTACTGACACTGACTTAGAACCTGGGAGGGCGGGGCTTGGGAGGAGGAGAGGAGGATCCAACACTTTAACAGGCACCTTCAATATGTGTGCTACAGTTCTCCAAAAAGCAAGTCACACAGCACTTGATATTCCCTTTTTGCAGATTAGGAGAGAAAAGCCCATATGGTTGGATTACTTGAAGATCACACAGTGGCATGGAGAGGAGATCCAAACCAACACCTGATGGATGCCGAAGTCTATAGTCTTTTTTTACACCAAAAGGAAGGGAAATTGTCCAGGGGACAACAGAGGTGATGCACTCAGGAAAATCATTGATTCTGCTATAATAAATAGGTGGCTTGACCGCCAAATTGTTAGACTCATAAAAGGGCCTGTTCTGGAGACCTGTGTGAGCTGACTTACCAGCAGATATTCTATTACGTGTGATGGCCAACCTCCTTTACTCTTCATCCCTCTGAATGGTACCACCAGATCATCATCCATCCACCTAGTGCCCAAGCTAGAAACTGACATCCCAGATTCCTTCCTCTCTCCCAATCCCACCTGTACTCTGTCACTAAATCCTGCCCACTGTATGTAATTCCTTACTCTTGAAATGGTCTCTTTCTTTCCATGTCCACCATGCTATCTATTCACCTGAACCATTGTAATAGTATTTTTACAGGTTTTCCTGTCTATACTTTTATCACTCTCCAATCTTTCATACTAAAGTCAGAAAATGCAAATCTCATCAAGTTCTTTGCTCAGAATTCTTCACTGGCTCCCCACTGCCAAGTAGTCAAACCTACACAACTCGGTGAGTCCATCCCAAACCACCCTACTTATAAGTGGTACCTCTTCACCTTGGCATACCCCCTCTCTATTTTCTGCCTTATTTTTTTCCCATGACACTTGTCATCATCTGAGATACTATGTATTTTACTTGCAGGTTTATTGCCAATCTTTTTCTTTCAAATGGAAACTATACAAGGATAAAAACTTTTATGGTTTGCTTATTGCTATTATCCTCAGAGTCTAGAACACAACTGACACACGGTAGGTGCTCCATAAATATTTGTTGAGTGAATAAGTGAATGGCAGACAGGATTTTCTCGCATGGTCTTGCTTGTGTATCCAGAATATGTCCCGACCAGCACACACACTCTTGCCCTCCACATCCTTATTCCCCAATTCTTTATGTTCCTGCCACAGAGATCGTTGTAGTTTCTGAAACACATCCTGTTTAGTCATACATTCCAATCATTCTTTGGACGGATATTTCCTCTGCTTGGAATTCTAATACTTGCTCTCCAACCCATCTATGCCTTAACCTGGCAAAATCTCACTGATCTTAAAAATAAGGGGAAATTGTCTTTTTATTTATTTATTTATTTATTTATTTATTTATTTTTCAAGCATAATTAACATGCAGTGTTGTATTAGTTTCAGGTGTACCATATAATGATTCAACAATTCTGTACATTACTCAGTGCTCATCACAATAAGTATACTCTTGATCCCCTTCACCTATTTCACCCATCCCCCACCCACCTCCCCTCTGGCCGCCACCAGTTCTCTATATTTAAGAGTGTTTTTTTGTTTGTTCTGTTTATTAAATTCCACATATGAGTGAAATCATATGGTATTTGTCTCTCTGATGGACTTATGTCACTTAGCAGTACAGTCTCTAGATCGATCCACATCGTTGCAAATGGCAAGATTTCATTCTTTTTTATGGCTGAGTAATATTCCATTGTGCATATACACCACATCTTCTTTATCTATTCATCTATTGATGGGCACTTGGGCTGCTTCCATCTTGGCTATTGTAAATAATGCTGCTATAAACATAGGGGTACATGTATCTTTTCAAATTTGTGTTTTTACATTCTTTGGGTAAATACCCAGTAGTGGAATTCCTGGGTCATATGATAATTCTAATTTTAATTTTTTGAAGAACCTTCATTCTGTTCTCCACAGTGGCTGCACCAGCTTGCATTCCCACCAATTGTGGACAAGCGTTCCTTTTTCTCCACATCCTTGCCAATGCTTGTTATTTCATGTGTTATATATATAATATATAATATATATATTTTATATATGTATTATATATATATACGCACACACAATGGAAATATTACTCAGTCATAAAAAATGAATGGGATCTTGCCTTTTGAGACAATATGAAGGAACCCAGAGGGTATTTTGCTAGGTGAAATAAGTCAGAGAAAGACAAATACCATACAATTTCACTTACATGTGGAATCTAAAAAACAAAACAAATGAATAAACAAACAAAAAGCAGAAACTGATCCGTAAATACAGAGAACAAGTTGATGGTTGCCAGAGGTGGGGGGGGATGGACAAAATGGGTGAAGGACAGTGGGAGATACAGGCTTCTGGTTATGAAATGAATAACTCATGGCAATAAGAGGTACAGCACAGGGAATACAGTCAAGAGTATTATAATAGTGTTGTATGGTGACAGATGGTAGCTACACTTGTGGTGAGCAGAGCATAATGTATAAACTTGTTGAATCACTATATTTTACACCTGAAACTAATGTAACATAGTATGCTAACTATACTTCAATAAAAATAAATAAATGGATAAATAAATAAATGTAAAAAAAGTAAATACGAGGTAAAATGCTGCCATCTTGGGAAGAATCTTTTCTGGCTGCCTCAAACTAGCTAGGTATTATTTCTTATCCTCCTTTTGAACTAAAGGCCTGAGTTAGGGCCATAATCTTAGTGGAATTGGGATTGTTGGTCTTTATGACCTCTAGAAGTGAGCTCCTTGAGGGAAAGCCTCCTGTCTTTCTCTGTTGTCCTGATACCCAATGGGTATCTTGCACGGAGCTCTGCTTCAATAGAAGTAATTGACTGGCTGAAAGACAGCTCTGTTGGAGTTGATTCTTGCATGCATGGCAACAATACAACAACAGTAATAATTGCTAATAGTTATTAAGAACTTTTATTGTCCCAAGGCATTATCCTAAGCACTTTCTTTACATATATTAACCCATTCAATCCTCATGACTATCTAGTAGGTAAGATCTATTACAACCATTGACAAAGGATGAATTGAGATAGAGAGAAGCAGAGTAGAAAGCAGACTATATTATCCTGGGGCTTGGACTCTGGTCATCACACTCTATTGCCTGGAAGTGCATCAGTCCTGCTTCCTGGGTCCCTGGAGATGTCCTGCTTCACATATCCTTCCCAAAGCCCTTTGTTCAGCTTGTCTTTCTATTAAGGTAATTTATTCATATCCTTCCAACTACGCTCTATCCCCCATCTTTTTTTTTCCTCTAGCCAGAATTTTTTTCCCAAGCCAGAATCGATTTCTGTTGCTCACAACAGAATCCTAAGTGATATTCCCATTAAATCCCAACCTCCAAGGCTGGAGCCAGGGTGGCTGTACGGTTTGCCAAGCTCTACAGGGAATTCTGACACACATATTAGTACCGGGAAGCACAAATTTGGACAGCGGTTCCAAAACATGGAGAGAATGAATACCTTCCTGGAAGCTTGGGATATCTTCCTGAGGCTTCTATATTGATTTTGACCCAGTCTACATGGATTTTGATCCAATCTATGTGGATTTTGATCCTTTTCTCACTGTAGGCTTCCAAGAACACCCAAAAGCCTATCTATGGGTGGTACTCATCTCTCTAGCTGGCCCAGAGCATCTTCCCATCAGCTCATTCTGACCCAGTCTTCCTTGCTACATCTTCCCTGGCACCCATTTCTTGGCTTTCTGTGTTGGCCCCCACCACTCACCTTGAGCCCTCCTTCCATGGACAACCCAATTAGGTATACTGCTCTGACTCTGCCCTATTACTGTTGGCTAGGGCTTTGTAGTCATCCTCTGGCATCCTCAAGCCACAGCTCTACATAAGATGGCTCTTTCCCTCCATCAAGCCAAATCCCATGGAGGTCAGCCATGTTGGCCAGACTGGCTGGCTGGCCTCCCACCAGGGCAGGAGAATCAAACATGATGAGTCCATCTGTCCATTCTCCTGATACTTCCTACAGACCAACACTGTATTTCAAAAAATCCCAAAATGGAGAATCAAAATTCAGGACTTAATCATGGATAGAAATTTTAGGCTAACATCCAATCTCATATTCTTCTTGCTTAAAAATACATTTTCCCCCTTCCTTTGGTCTTTGGTGCAGATGAAAACCTGAGACTATTCTCTATAGGACAAGGTTTCCACTATTAAAAGCCATCTCCATGTCACCTAATTGCTTGTTCTTCCTCCCACTAAATAATTCTTGTTCTTTTAACTTTTTTTTTAATAGATCTTATTTCCAATCCTTAATTCATCTTCATTATTCTCCTTGGAACACTTTTTAAATTCTCCAAATACCTCCTGGGTTCAAAAAGCTTGAAGTACCCAACAGAATTGAATCAAATCAAGGAAAACTTAATGCTGCTATTAAATTTCTAGGGGGGAAGAAAGATTGGGGGAGCATATTCCTTTAATTCCTCATTCTTGTTAGTAAATTCCTTCCTTCAGAACTTAATAGTGTTTGGTTTAAGTGGTCCTGTATGTACTTTGGAAAAGGCAAAGAATACCCATCATTCTCTTTTATTCTCCTCAGTTTTTTCCTCCCTCCTTCTGGAGTAAGAGTATTTAAATCTAAGTATCCAGTGTAAGTATGCAAATGCATGTGTTCCAACTGATGAATAAAACGAATCCACCTGAAGAAAAAGAAAGGCGGACAGAACTAAGGAGGTGGTAGAAATGAAAGATTGTCTAGCGAAATGTCCTCAATCTATTTTGCATTATAATCTTTCTTTGGAGCCATTTTACATGTTTTTTCCCTTCCTAATCATCTCTCCCACATGGAATTTTAATACTACAGACAGACTGTATATCTCTCTGTGCTTTACACATTAGAAAAGTGTGCTCCCTTAAGAAGTGATGCTCCCCCCTCGCCCTTGGGGTTAATATCACCCTGATTGAGAACTCATTGTCTGATGAGATCAGTGGGGCTTTCAGAACACTTTTAACATTCGTTCTCCCTCCAGGAAGGTGGAATATGCAGTTCAGAGTGGTAAATTAGTTTGCTCACAGTCCTACCCAGGGCTAACAGCAGATTTAGGAAACACAGTCCCTGCTTTCAGGTCCAATACTCATTCTTCTATATGGTGATGATGCCATAAAATCTGGAAGCCTGTTCTCTATTATTTAAAAAAATTACCTAAATTAGCATTTCTGAAAGAGGCACTCCCCCCCTAAAATAATTCCCCATATGGTAATAAATAAGAATGAAAGTGCCTTATTAATAAATGTCCTTGCTTTTGAATTCTTTTCCTGGTGAATTAGTCCATGTTTCAAATCCTTGAGCTAGCTTTATGGTGCTTCCAGCAGCCCTGACATGAGACACGCTCGGGCTGTTCAAGGGCCGTGCACCCAAGAGATTGTTTTTGTTCCCTGGGACAGGGCACATCCTGCCATTGCTCTTCTTGCACAATCTTTGTTTTTTCTTCTTGACCTTTTATTACGAAAATGTTCATACATACAGAAAAACCGAGAACTTTTACAGCAAACACTCATGCACACCACTTAGATTCTATAATATTTGCTGTACTTGCTTTATGACATACCTATTTATTCATCCCTTTGTCCATCCATTAATTCAACTTTTTTAGGGGATGTATGTCATAATAAGTGGCACACATAGCCTTCTTTCCCCCAAATGCATCAGCATGCAAATCATTCATCAGAATTCAATAACATACAGACTTTTCATAGGAGGGTAATACCAGTTTTGTTCTTGAAATTAAAGAATGCAAGTTTGTTTACATGTTCAGGTGGCATTCCTGGATCAACAGATTCTACATGCCTCTTTAATTTCCTGCTTATGGAGTTGGCCACCTTTTCTAACAGGCTACCATTTCTTGATGGGAGAAAGTGGCCACGAGAAAGTTGGAAAAGAGTACCTGCTTATTGTCACTGCCTTGGCGTCGTCCATCAATTTACATGTGCTAGACATGAAGGCCAAAATGTTTCTTAAAATGGCTTGGTATCAAATTCATCCCGAATAACAGGACTAAAATTCCCTCTCTTTTGCTAACATCTATATAGTGTTTGGGAGATGGTAGAAATGGAAGACCAGTGCTTCCCATATGTAAATGCCAGGCACTGTTAAGTGCTTTACATATATTAACTGACTCCCAAGTTACTTGTAGTGCAACACTAAGGGCTGGCAAACTTTTTCTGGCAAGACCTAGATAGTAAATACTTCAGCCCTTAAGGACCATAGAAGTTGAAACTGTCTGTTTCAAGTACTCAGTTTGCCAGGGGAGCATAAAAGCTGCCATAGACAACATGTAAAGGAATGAGCATTGCTGGGTTCCATTAAAACTTGATTTACCAAAATTGTCAACCGGCTATAGTCTGCTAATGCCTCTGCTAGGCTAACAAATGTTAGAGTCCATTCTTTACAATCGGTGTCAGGACATCTTATTGTTAGCTCAAAACTCAGAGCCCGTCAATGTCTCCAAGGCCTTTTTGTTTAATGGTAGGTCAAATCATCTCTTTGTATTCGTGCCCTTCCATCTCTTACTGTACTGCGAAGGGAGAGTCATTAATTTTTAATCTATGAGATACTGGTGCCAACTTAAAAATCGAACTGAACTAAGGTGGAAAATGGTTGAAATATACTGTTAAACAGACTAAGACTGAAACACTAAGGGATCTGACCTGCAACCTTGAAATGAAAGATATTGTGGGAGCATCGTTAAGCATGGTCTTTGAGACATCATGGAGCCCTGAGGACCACAACAAGAGCAAAGGGACAAACCAGAAAAGTGTAACTACAGACTTGGTAGAAATACCCAGGGAGATAGGAGAACAATTCATCAAAAAATCGATGTGTAATTACCTAGAAGGACACAAGGTGCTGGATGGCAACCAATATGCCTTTGTCCGGCTGTGCCAAGGCTGCTCAATTTCCTTCCAAGTGGATGAGGAGATGACACTGGCTATGTAAATAAGGAGGAAGAAAGAGATACCCTCGCTAAAGGAAAGCTTGCTATTCTGTCCAACAAGACAGGGAGATGCAGTGGACTTAGAGCTAATGTCAAGTGACACTGTGATTTGTTAAAGGACACAGCCAAAGGTGATGGATTACCAATGGCTCAGTGTCAGCCTGGAGATGATGAGGGGAGTGGTAGACTGAGGCACGGAGGTGGGGCCAGGAGAGTACCAGTGCTGGACTGACTTTTATTAGCAAATTAGCCACCTACAATCCTGAATTGAGAAATGCTCATGAAGCACACAGAGGATCCACTGAGTAAAGAGACTACCACCTTGGGATACAGAAATATAATTCAAAGTATTCCTGACACAATGATAATGGATTTGCTATTTCCATTAATGGAAATGTCCATTAAAAGCAAGAGTAAATGATCAAGGATTTGTGCATAGTCACAAGACAAGGAAAACATCTAAAAAGAGCTGGAGTTCATAATAGTATGTACTGAATATGAACAAACATGAGTATGAATCATATTAGAATGGAATTTAAATATTAAATTTTTTTTAACTGTAAACATAGCATAACAAAGTATAACAAACTGGGGGGTGAGGTGGGTATAAGAAACCAGGCTACATTAAGTACTGACCATACTCATACAAGGATTCATATTTGGCCTCTGCCACGTTCCAGGGTATGGGAAAGCTAGACATAGCAAAGAAAGGCAAAAGCAAAATATTCTTTTAAAAGGTAGAAAATAACATCCAGGAGGAAATATATCTAGACAACAAAAGAAGGCTTTGGGGTGACTTGGCATCTACTTTGAAGTCCACAAAGAGTCTAGCACAGTGCTAGGAAAACAGGAAGCATCATCAGGGAACAAAGCATCTTGATTCCTCTATCCTAGAGGCCAGGGAAGGGAGCAGGACATAGAAAACAGAGGGGATGAGAACACTGGTTACAACAGTGGTCCTCACACTTGAGCGAGTGTTAGGATGACCTGCAGGACTTGTTAAAACCCAGATTTCTGGGCCCCATCTTCAGGTTTGTGATTCAGAAGGTCTGGGGTGAACCAGGGAATCTGCATTTCTGACAAGTTCCCAGATGATGCTGTAGCTGCTCGTCCTGGGACCACAGCTGAGAAGCACTGGGTTAGAAGGCCAGTCCCAGATTTGGTCGGGGTTTGACTCAGACTCTGCCCCTCCTGTGCTGCATCCCCTCTCCTCTTGGAATTCCCATGAAGAATGCCATGTGATAAACTCAAACTCAGCACTCAGGGCACAGCGAGCCCACCAAGTGTGTTAATTCTCATTCCTATGAAAAGACTGACAACATGTAAATAATTCAGCAATATCATTTAGGGTAGTCCCATTAAAATTGGAACGGTCGGAGAATATACCATCCACACTTTTCTGATGGGAAGTAGAGTCAAGCTTACAAATCTGGTTTCAAACATCTCACTGCTTGGTTAGCCGGGCCATACTAGCCTAGGAGACGAGGCTTGCCCAGGGCCAAGTGTGGCTTAACCTTTATCAGCATTATTTCTCAGTTAATGTTTAACCGGGTGAGTAAATGCAAAGCATGTCTTTAAAACCTCACTAGTGCACCCAGGGCTTTGTACCTGGCTCCCCTTCCCAGATAAGCCTGGCCACACCTGAAATTTTGCTGGACCTGACCTCTGAGTCACGGAGCAGACATACTGTGAGTTGCTCTAGATAACAACTGCTGTGGAAGTGAGACATCTGCTTCCTGTTTGGATGTGTAAGGTTGGCCCTGTGAAAGCCAGCACCTCCTCATGACCACTGTGCTGTAGTCTGGACCGCCCCACCCTCTGCCTCCACTCCTCATCGGGGAGTGATGGATCTTGGGTTTTGGCTGTCACAGGTGAGGAAAAGGTAAGAGAGCATGTCCTGTAATCCCTGATGCTCTCGGTTGTTCTTTTCTTCCTAAAACAACTAACTACACAATGTAGTATTTCACCTCAAGTAATTCTATAAAGGAATACACATTTTCAAGTTTGATTTTCAGAAATAAAAATCACTCAGAGAGATCAAGGAAGCTTCTCAAGAAATTTTACTTATTATCAATCACCGTTTAATCTCCCTGTTCACTTTCCTTATTCGGTTTTAAGAAGAAACCTTCCACTTTTGCCTCAATTTATGCTTCAGCGTATATACTGTTCTTTGGTGGCTCTCTCCAGTTCAGCCCACCTGTCCCCTTGGCTCAGAGCCCCTGAATCTCTGAATTCTGTAGCAGCTTGTCATAAGGAACCCCTTATCCTCTGTTCATGGTATCACTTGGAAATGATTAAATATTTATAGGTGCAAACATGCAGGGTCTGCATTACATTAGAACAAGTTCAAAGTACTCTAAAGAGAGTGACTTCTTTTTGGAGGGCTATGTATTTCGTCAGTACGTGTCAATAAGAAAGTTTTTGTTTAAAAAAGCACAAAATTCTTGGTTCTATATTTGGAAAAAATAAAGTTAATCTGTCTAAAATTTTCTCTAACATTCGTTTTATTAGAAGATTGTCCCTCTTGACTACAGTAGGTCTACAACCAAAGCAAGTCAAGCTCACATGAAATCACATCAAGAAAAAAACCTGACTGCATTACGGAGTGAGCGGAAAGCCTACGAGAAATATGATGGAAAAAAAGGAGACCAGTGGAGAAAGTCTAGGCTAAAAAGGACAGAAATATTTCTTACCAGGGGAGAAATAGCCTTTTGATTACTACACATAAAGCCAATTAAAAGGTAATGGGATTGATTTTTGTTTGTGGCTTGCAAAATCAATCTCATTACTTCAGAGACATACCTTGTCCATATATCTTGAATCAGTAGAATTTTCATGTTCCCCCCAATGCACATAGGTTTAAAAACATTTATTTTCAATGAATAAAATAAGAAAAGGGGGAGGATTGTAGAATCGTAGAAAACCTCTCTGAGTTTACTTTAAATCTGATTTGAAGTGTACCGAGTTAGTTGAGAATGACATGGTCAATCAATGTGGCTTGTTAAGATCTTCCAGATATGCCTAAGACAAGATAAATGCCTCAAAGCTACAAGACTATAAGACTGCAAAACCTAGGTATGGTGAATCAAAATTTTAAAAGCGTAATCATAAAGTGAAATGCTTTTGTAGGCTTAAAAGAACATTTTTCACAAATAAAGGTAGAAGAAAGTGAAATGGGCACACATTTAAGGACACCAAAAAAACAGAGAAAATGAGCCATTTAAAGTGATATTTAAAAAGTGAATACAATTCACTAGAAGGTAAAATAAGGTGTTAACTGCAATTTAAGATAAGCCGCTGTCATCTATACTTGGCTTAACTTCTGACGATCAAGAACAAGAAGCTGGTTCTGGTGAATGCTGGAAACCTCAGTTCTACATACAATTCACTTTTGCATTTTAAAAAAACCCAAACCTTTCCAAAATATATTATTCTATGGCAAGAGAGAGAGGAAGTGAAGCTGCATAAAAGGGAGAACAATTTGAAGTAATAGTATGTAGTTTTATTTCCCTTTTTTGAAATTGCTTTTTGAATTGAAATTCACTCCAGCAATTTCAAAAAAGACAAATGACACCAAATCATTTAGTCACAAAAGAATTTCTACTTATTGTGTATTCTTTAGGTAATTCTAGTGGAACTTGACTTTAAATTAGTCATGCATGTAAATCTTGACATTTTGGCCTTTTGTTAAGGCCAAAAGAAATTTAGAATATTCCAGGAAAAAATATTAGTCTGTATTTAAGTAAGAACCTTAACCACTGCCAAAAGGCCAAGTCACTACCCTAATGACAGCATTGGGTAAATCTGATATACTATTAGTAATAGTTTGAGAATTCTAAATTCCTTATGTTAGCAGTCTCTATTTTTTTTTCATCATTTTCATCATTTTACCATATATTTACTGATTGCCCACTGCTGCTTGGCACTAGGTTCAGTGCTAGGGAAGTCCATGCAATTATGACCAACGGAGTTTCTAGAGCTTGAATTCCCCTGGAAGGAGATGTATAAGTGACGAGCAAACAATTAAATATGATGGAAATTAGATAGTGTATTAGGTACTACACACAGAATAAACGGGATGATATGACAAAGAAGATCTGATGGTTGGGAGGTGCTAATTTCTTTTTTTTTCACCAGTCAGACTATGTCCTCCTCTTCTTACTCCCCCAGAGGAGAAGAACGATCATCAGGGGCAATGGGCAGTTGCAGAAACAACACCTAGAGCCAGTTTCATGCTCAGGAGAGAGAACTGAACCATGGAGATGCTAATTTTTATGGGGTTTGGGGAAGGCTTCTGTTATTAGGTGAACTTTGATCTGACACGTGGACATGCACAGAACATTGGAGAAATCCAGGCAAAGAGCAGATCTGAAGACCCTATAGTAGCAACACTGTGGTTTGTTTGATGAACCGGAGCAGAGGTTAGAGGGACTGCAGGGCGGTGTGCTCTGAGAATGGTACAGGTGGGGAAGTGACCGACGCAGGAGCCCCATCATGGCTCACAGGCAGAACAAGAAGTTTTGCTTTTATTCTAAGAGCAATGGGAAGCTGCCGAAGCTATTAGGTTTACACTTAATAATGTTGGGCTCCTGTTTGGTGAATGGGGTGTGTGTGTGTGTGTGTGTGTGTGTGTGTGTGTGTGTGTGTGTGTGAGAATGTGGGCTGCAGGGAGAGCGCCAGCAGTGGAAGTGGGGAGATCAGGCAGGAAGCTGTTGACCAGCAATAATCCAGGCGAGAAACGACCATGACCCAAACCACATGGTAGTCATGGAGAAGGAGGGAGTAGGCAAGTGCAAGATACAGTTGGAAGTGAATTTGACAATTGCTA
This sequence comes from Callorhinus ursinus, assembly GCF_003265705.2. Classification (NCBI taxonomy): domain Eukaryota; kingdom Metazoa; phylum Chordata; class Mammalia; order Carnivora; family Otariidae; genus Callorhinus; species Callorhinus ursinus. The sequence continues at coordinate 44,854,496 of NW_027397074.1, read as the reverse complement.
GAGAAAAGGGTGAGGGTGGGAAGAGAGCAGTGAGGTCTCTGAAGTTAGGTGCCATTTGATGGAGTGGGGGATTCAGTTCTATTTCGAATGTTAGGCTACTGGTGGTGTGGGACATCTACTTGAGGAGGTCGAGTAGACAGATGGGAAGGAGGTGTGTGGGGCCCAGGGGAGGGGGCTTAGCTAGAGGTACACATCTGGGAGTCAACAGTCACAGTTCCTGCCAGACCACCTAAGCACACATTTGGTAATTAATGAATTGCTTACAAAATGACTGATTGATAATTGTCAGAAAAGGCAAGAGAGAATTTTGCATACTGGAAGATGTTTTGAATCTCTTGGCAAGGAGCACTCAGGAAATGCTAGTAGAGTGCCAGGTGCTGTGGCTGCTTGATAAATATTAGTTTACAGCAGCAAGGAATCTCAAGAAAGCAATGAACTGCTATTTCACTAACTGACCATGCCTGGCTTAATTGGCTCCAGAGCTGTTGTTCAGCTGCTTGTACCCTCTGTTCCTCATCCTCAACATCTTTTTCCTGGTGGTTTAATTCCTGATCCAGGCGTCTTGCTTTGTTCTTGATCATTGTCTTTTTGGCTCTAGCTTTCAGAGAACACTGTCATTGCTCTGACTCTGTCCCTAATGAGCATCTCAGAGCCTCCTCTTCACAGGTTTCTGAATCTGCCTTGAATCATGAACACTGAGTACCTATTATGTGCCAAGCACTATTCTACACACTTGACACATACATGCCATTTATAGCACCCCATCAAGTAGATACTGGCCCTTGGAGTAGAGGAGACCTTCATCTCCCTGAGAAAGTAGTGCTTGGTTCTAAGGTAGGTAGTTAGAAAGTGGTAGAGCACGAATTCAAAACAGGTCCAGCTGACTCTGTAGCTGGGCTCCCCTGCCTGGGTTCACAAAGCTCACTGGCTTTGGCCTGCTGAATCAGGCTGTCCCCTCCACCCAGCTAGTTCCCCAGCAAAGTCTATTAGGTTGTTGGTATCTATTCACAGCTAGCAAGCATTCAAGTCATGTTGGCCTGTGTCTTTACCTTTGAGCAACAGTGTTCCATATCTCCATAACTACACTCACTTGGTGTCCTCTTGTGAGTCCTTATCACATTCAATGGGAAGATCCTAACCTGATAGGGGCCCCTAGCCTGGGAGGTTATTAGTCATCAGAGAAACAAAAGAGATGGAGTATGTTGGAGTAACACAGCTAGTCAGGCTTGCCAGGGACAGGGTGGCTGGAAGCAGAGAGACTGAAGACTAAGAAAGAGGGCAGCAGGACTGCGGACAGAAGAAAGGCATGGACTCTTAAAAGCTGGCTAAGGGGTGAGATGGCAAAGACAAAAAAAAAAATCACTAACTCATTGTTCAAAAGAAATAGCCCGTATGGCATTATGTAAATGTGTTAATAAAGCTTCAGTCTCTCTGGCCACATACTCAAACCAAAGGCTTTCCGACTTCATTAGGCATGCCCCCTGAGCATGCAGGTGCGCCACAAGGCAAAGAGACATTTGCGCAAACATCGCCTATAGCAGCAGCAGTGGTTTCATGGTGTCCAAGAGGAGGCCGTGCCTTCGCTTGAAGAAGGACAAGTCCTGGGAGGCCAAGCAACTCGGGCAGGAATGCCTTGCAGTTAATGTGGCACTGGAGGACAAAGGGAGCTGAAGCTGCTCCTGCTGGCATGCATCTAAGCAGCACCTGTTCCGCCAACACGCGCCCCCCTTTATCACCTGACCTGTGCCTGGCTGGCTGAGCCCCATGCTGCCTGCTGAGGAAATGGAGCTGGTGAATATCCATTTTGTGTGAGGTTTCATATTAGAGATGGGATGTGGAATTTCTAGAGGCAGGCAACCTACGAGTCCAGCATCATCCAGATCACTTATTCATGAATCAAACTGATAACGGTCAAAGGTGAAAAGTTGGTTAAAAAGACAGACAGGAGGGGAAACAAAGCTACACATGCACTATGTTCTTTAGTTATAGCAGATGGTGGTGGCTTGTGGCACACAGCTCTGCTTTGCTAAGATGTCTGTGGCATTGCCTTCCAATGCAAGGGCAACAGTAAAGAGATCTGTGGTCCCTTCACATCCCCTTGGATGTCTGAAGAGTTTCAGCTGAACCCTACAAAGAACTTCTGTGAAGCTAATCTGCATCTACCGGTCTCCACTGCCAACATTCCACCTGGCTTAAAGGACAACTGACATGGTTCCAAAGATTTTAAGAAGCAAAGCAGTGCGCTCTCTCCTTCTCTCCCACATACACATACATATGCACGTGTGTGCACACATGCAGAGGTAAAATAGTAGATCTATCTTCAATTACATACATCATGATTTTGTTCTCTTTTGATATGACACTCAAAGTATCAATGGCCCAGTTCTTTGCTATATTCCTAACACCTAGACCAAAGTCAGAACACAGTAGGCTCTCCATATATACTTGTTGAATAAATGAACAAATAACTATTTACTGTCCCCTTGGGTTTTAAATTCTGATGCCCAACTTTGCCTGTTGACTTTTTATTAATAGCTCTAGGAAAATCCTTAGTGGTGTTCTAATTTTACAAAACATTCTTTTCCCAGAGACATTTGAATTCCCCTAGCTCCCTGCATGGGCTCTATTTTTTCTCCTGGAGAAGCATTAGACATAAAATAGGATTAAAGAAATTTTTTTTAAAGATTTATTTAAGAGAGAGAGAACATGGGCATGTGCAGGGCAGCAGGGGTCGGGGCGGGGCAGGCAGAGGGAGAGAATCTCAAGCAGACTCTGAGCTGAGCACAGAGCCCGATGCAGGGCTCGATCTCATGACCCTGAGATCATGACTTGAGCTGAAACAGAGTCAGATGCTTAACTGACTGAGCCACCCAGATGCCCCAGGATTAAAGGAATTTTTAACAATTTATTTCTTACTTATCCCCTCAAACACTCTATTCCAAGCATCTTATTAAATATTTTGTATTTATCCTATTCTTTCCTTATTTAGATATTGTTGAATAACCAAAGGACAAAAGTCATTAGGGTTGGTGGCAGGACAAGATCAGACTACCAGATAAGGAGTGGACCTCATCCCGGATTTTTCCTTAAGGATCAGATAGTTTCTCTTCTCAAGCCATATTCCTGGGATAGGAATGTTTACTCTGTGTCAATATTCAGATTACTTGATGAATTTCAGTGTCCTTCAACAGAAATAAAATTTCCCGTAGAAACATTTATTACACAGTGATAAGTTGCCTCTGGGTATGGGGATGTATGTACCTAAGCCTCTGAGGAGACAGGTTCAAAACCAGATCCAGTCAAGTCCCGTAGCCAGAAAGTACAGAAATTCAAGAATGAATCTCAAGAGTATTGGAATTGGAGCATTTTCCTCCTGATAAGGCAGATGTGACACTTTAAAAGGCATCTGCTACTCTAAATTTAATCTAAGTCATAATATCAAAAATAAGCAAGGACCCATGGACCTTTGTGTGAAGGATATTAGTTTGACTATTATAGAAACTGATCAGTATAAAAATAGAAAATAGAACCTTAGTCCTGCCTTTCAATCTTGCCGGCATCCCAGATGATAAGAGAACTGATTAGTGAGGGACGACTGGGGAGAGTTCTCTGGGCTGGTAAGCATTTTTATGAGTCGATATATTTTTAAGCTTATCTCCAAGAATAAAAAAAACAGTCACTTTTCTTGTAAGACTTTTTTTTTTAATGTCAAATAAATGTGACAGAGCATAAAGGTTTGTTAAATAGGAGTGTTGAGAGTACCCAGATATTTATTATTCTCTGTGTTTTCTCTGTTGGAAGCACTCCATAAGAAAAAAATGATAACAGAATCAAAACAGCAAAAACAAGGAAAACAACCAAAATACATGTTTTGGGGGGGGTTACAAAAGGAGGCTTAATTTGCCTCCATAATGGTTAAAAACATGAGACCTCTGATTTCAAGTGAGTTTGTGAATATTTTTAAAAATAACACCTGATTTCATAATATAGATTATTCAGGTGTTAAACTTGGTGACACTCTAACAAATGTTAATACCAATCAACTCCCAGGAAACCCGAAAGCCTTCTGATATCATATTTCACAAGGTGTGTCAGAAATAGCTGAGTACTGACCTCCCCAGGACAAATGATCCTCTTGGGACGAGGGGCCTCTTGCTGTAACTGATATACTGCCAAAAAAAAAAAAAAGAAAAGTAAAAGATAATTATGATTAGAAAACTACAACACATACCAAAATATCTTCAAATAGTCCCACCTAAGTGCCTCTGAAGAACTGCAAATATTTCAAACAAAAAAACAAAGAGGATATAGGCACATCTTTAGACTGAATAAAGTCAGCTCATTTTATGGAAATTAGTTACCATGCATGTAAACTGGCAAAACTGATTTTTTTATTCTTTTACAAGACCAATTTAGTTTCATAATTGTTGCTAGCATTGTTCATTTTATGGCTTTCTTGGAAGGTAGGAGTAATTCTTCTGACTATTTTGGAATTCTACCTGTGAGTACCAAAGCAGTAAGATCATATAAGAGGATTCCTGAATTGAAATGCTGATGTCTCCTGATATATCAGGAAAAGACTGGCATTAGCAGAGTAGTGTTATTCTCTGAAACCTTACAGTTATGTACCAAGACACCACTGATTTTGTGAGTGAGTGAGACCCCAAACCCTTTCTCTTTTCATGAGTTCCATTTTTTGGCCTGCCTATCACCATGCATTTTCATCTACATGACTGGTTCCTTGGCATTCCTCTTTCTTGGGCCCTTTCATATCTTAAGAAATAATAACTCTCTTATATCCTGCTTAAAAAAATTTTTTTAAAGATTTTATTTATTTATTTGACAGCGAGAGAGAGGGCACAAGCAGGGGGAGCAGCAGAGAGAGAAGGAGAGGCAAGCTCCCCACTGAGCTGGGAGCCCGATTTGGGGCTCGATCCCAGGACCCTGCGATCATGACGCAAGCCGAAGGCAGACGCCCAACCAACTGAGCCACCCAGGCGCCCCTTATATCCTGCTTTAAAGATAGACTTTTAGGCCTGGACATGGAGGTAATTATACATAAAAATAAAATTTATCAGCCTATTGTCTGGAATTTTTCGGACTATAATGAGTGATTTTCTGCTGCTCAGTTAGTCTGGTTATTTCTCTTAGAGGTAAGCCACCCTATGCTGGGACCTGTGAGCTCTACCTCTTTGAAAACCAAGCAGATGTTATCTTCAATATCTTGAAGAAGGAAGAATTCATTTTAGATGGTATAAATCTAGGAAAAGTTAAAATTCAATCATATAAAAAATTTCTAGAAAAACTAATCAGATAAGCAAAAATTTCTGATTTATTTTAGGCCTAAAAATAAGAAAAAAGAAATTTTAACTGAAATGCAGATGGTCATGTGGAAACCGGGCTGGAAATGATGGGATGTATTTTGTAATTATGGCTTCTCAATGCCTTTAGCTCAACATGGTTGTTTTCTTACCTAATTAAGACTGCCCAGCTTTCACACAGAGGGGAAACCGTCTAACCTTCTTGTAGATGTTTTAACGTGCCACATTTCTAAGCTGGGTTGCCCACACTAATGATGATGCCTCTGTCACTTAAGGACAACTATACCCATGTATGGCAGGTAGAGCCAGAGAAGGCTTCTTTTCAAAGAGGAAACATGAGGAAGAATTGGCCAAAGATAGAGAAATAATTGTGGACATTCCATTGACCATCCCAGTAGTGCCCACGCTCTCCTTAAATCAGGAGAGAGGCTGCATGGAATCCTTTCTACCTCTCGCGTCAGCCCCAACACCTACTAACTGCTTTTCTTAAGATTTTATTTATTTATTTGACAGAGAGAGAGAGAGAGATCACAAGTAGGCAGACAGGCAGGCACAGGGAGAGGGAGAAGCAGGCTCCCCGCTAAGCAAGAAGCCTGATGCAGAACTCGATCTTAGGATCCTGGGATCATGACCTGAGCCGAAGGCAGACGTTTAACCGACTGAGCCACCAGGCACCCCCTAACTGCTTTTCAGTAGTTTTGCTATTAATGACTGCCATGAGACCCAAAAGGACCAGCTCCCTAAAATCACAGAGTGTTCCAGCCAAGGGGAATTGCAGAATCCACATCCAGAGACTCCTGCCCACTCTTCTCTTCCCATCGCCAATGCCTCTTGAAGCCAACAGTTTTATATGTGGGGGTAGGCTGGACACCATTTTTAATGCCTCCCTTGGAGGTGACAAAGGAAGTACACATTTTATAAGACAGAAGCATTTTTTGCTAAGTGTGCCTTTGCGACTCATATCAGCAAATATTTGACCATCTGCTACAGACCAGCTACCACAGTCAGCATTATGTGGAGGCTTTTATGATGAATAGAGAGAAAGGGAGAAGGGAAGGGAACCAGTGTATTGAGTGCCTGTCATGTGCCAGGAACACTATTTTATTGAATCTTCAGGAGAACACAGAAAAAAAAAATGCTATATCATTATCATTCTTATTTTTTAGATGAGGAAACTAGTGCAGGAAAGTTAAATATTTGCCCTGGGGCCCCCAGGTATCCTTTTGAGTCCAGAGCCCTCCTTATTTTTCTATGCCTCAGGGCCTTTGCACTTGCTATTCCCTCCACCTGGATTGCTCTTTCCCAAGATATCCATATGGCTCCCTCTCTCCCTTCATTCAGGTCTTCCCTGACTTGACTGATTTGGTATAAAATTACATCCCATCACTCTGCTCCCTTACACTGTCATGTTTCTTCATGGTACTTATTAACTATTAACACATTTTGTTTGTTTATTTTGTGTTCGGTCTCCCTTGACCAAAGTGTAAGCTCTTTGAAGACAGGGACTTTGTTCTGTCCACTGTGGTACCCTCAGCACCTAGAACAGTGCTTGGCACATGGTAGATGCTTGATCCTGTATCTGGTGAACAAATGGACTGTATCCAACGACTCATGGGTCACAACCCATGTCTTCAAGGAGACTCTGATCCAATGAGAGAGACTTGTGTGGAGAAACAAAACCAGGGTGGACCAAATGCTTTAATGAGGGGGAGAGGAGAAAGTGGTTCTTTTTACTCAGGTGGCCAGATGGCTTCCCAAGGGGAGAAGCATGTAGCTCTTCTTGAAGGATTAGAGGGGTTTCTGCACATAGAGAAAAGAAGGGGCAGTTCCAGGTGAAGAAAGAGCCCCAACAGGGAAAGGTGATGGCATGTTTATTGATCAGTAAGAGTCCATCATGGCTGTTCCACCAGGATGGGCAGATGTAGGAGGAGGTCACATAAAGCTAAATCTTAAAGGTCGTGTCAAGGAGCATGGATGTTCTTCTGTCTGCAGGAGGGAGGCAGTGACATTTTCTGAGCAGGGAGATGACATGATTTGATCTGTTTCAGAATAATAATAAGGATAAAACTATTCAGAATAATAGAAGCTACCATATTGTGGACACCTACTATGTGTCAGACACCTTATCTACATCTTCTCATTTAATCTTTCCAACAAACTTCCAGGGTAAATATTATTCTGCCCTTACTAATAAAGTAGTAGAGATGCCAAGCTTTGACGAAACTCAAGGTCACACAGATAATATGATGAAATCGAGATTTAAAGCCTGATTTCCAGATTCCAGGGTCTGTATTTTTCAGCTTTGTCAGTGGTTCCCTAAAGCAGGCGGTGGAGAGGTCCTATGTGGGACTGGGGTTGCTCACTGGCAACACTCTTTCCACTCTGGTGGAAAGCCCCCAAATTTGTTTTTTTCTTTTTTTAAAGCTCTTTGGAGATTCTAATGTTCAGCAGTCAGGAGTGAGGCCACTTCCCTTTGCCTCACTGAAGGAAGGATCAGAGGAGGAGCCTTGGGGGCAGGGAATCAAGAGAGAACAGTATTTCAGTTGTATATCAAGAGATCGTGAAAACATGTGTTAAGACAACACTGGTGGAAAGGCAGATAAGAAGGTGAGTTGATTGCAGAGGAGAACAGATAGGGCTTAATGACGGATTGAATGGAGGGAAGGACCTTGAAACAATGAGAGACTGAGAGGCCATTAACAATCACAGAAGATACAGGTGAAGGAAAATTCTGGACAGGCTAAAGTTCGTCACTGTGTCCTCTGAAGACCCTGTGAGGTTTAGTAAAGAGCAATGCCATTGTTCACTAGCCTCAGAAATAGTCTGAGCCAGGGGCAACTTAGAGGGGGCCCCTGAAAACCTCTCAAGCCAGAGACACCAGGTCTCCTTCCTGGTCCCTGGGCAGCACGCATCATCGACCGATTGCTGTTTCTCAGTGAGCAGGGCTCAGGAACCGATCTGTTCGGTGCTGCTCTAAGCAAGAGAAGTTGGCAGATAGGAACAGAAGCCTGTTGACCATCTGGATTATGTGTCTCTATAAAGATAATGAGATGGCAACCAACTGCAATGGTAGCCATATAAAAAATGGGCCCTACATCCTATCTTAGCTTCGAGTGAGAGTCTTAGTCCCTCATTTTCAAGGTTAGCTATAACACAACCATCATCTGTGAAAAAAAACCTCTGAGGTACATTTAATACAAACTGGAACATGTCACATAATCTGAAAGTGTCACTTCTTGAATTTTCTTTTTTGTTGTTGTCCAAACATTTCACAAGCAAAATGCAATAACGTATGTCACTTCTTGGGTGGTTCTCTGGGCTAAGAGGTGATATGATGGAATTTGCTGCTGTAGCAATGTTCCAAATATGTTCCAGGCACTCCCCAGCCCTGGGCACTCTATAGCACACAATTAATTCTCAGCACTGGAATGAGCTGTTTGGCAGGGGGCGTGGTCACTGGGGAACTTGAAGATGGAGGAGTCCTTGCTCCCCAAGCAACCTGAAGCACATTGAGAAATCCAGAGCTCACTGAAAGAATGCTCTATTTTGTCTTCAATAAGAAAACTGGATGCACTCTCCTCTAACAATAATCACCCCCTATGGATGCTAAGCAAAAGACTATGGCCTGGGTGATGCTGAAGCCCAGTCCACACCCATCAGTTCCTGAAGGACCCTTTGGGAATGGCCACTCACAGCCACTTCTTTCTTAAAGAGGGCATGCAGACCCAGGAGCCCAACCCAGCCATTTGGTTGTGACACTGAGCCAGTACCACCCCGCTCACCGCCCGTTTTCCCAGTCTTCATGGGAAAAACTCTTGGGTGTGAGTGAGAAATAGTAGGTGCTTCGTAGGAGGTCTTCTTGCCTTAACCCCACTGCCCACCGCCTCACTAACAGAATTTCCAGTCTTAATGGGGACTGCGTTCTCTTCTTGTGCTTCAGGTACTGTGAAAAACCCGAGGACGAGGCTGTGTAGCCTCATGATGAGGGGGTCTCAGGTGTCAGTGTGCAGCAGAAAAACCTATGGGGTGTGATAAATTGCAGATCCCCCCACTCTTCTGATTCAGAAATCTGGGGGTAGGGCTGAGGATTTGTTATTGTAAATATTCTCCCCAGGCGATTCTGATTCAGGGGGGTCAGTGGAACAGGGTTTTGAGGTTCTAAACTCCTCTTTAGGAAAACAGGCACAAGCTGTGACTGCTTGACCTACTCTGCCTGGGAGGGTCTCCTGGGAGAGCCGCAGGTCCCAACCTCTGCTGTCTAATTGGCACTTGGCCCCTTAGAAAATAAAACCTTTCCGAGTATACCCAGGGTGCTGACTTGTGAACTTCTCTGCTTAGGGCATACAGTTCATACGGTTCTGGTTTAAGTTTAGGATGTGGCTTTATTTTTTTTTTCAAGTGAACTTGAAGATAGCTTTTCTTTTAGAAAACCGAAACCCAAACTTTCTCAATGACAATGTTTTGGGGTTTGGTCTTGAATATTAAGGACTAGCTGCAGATATGTGATACTTTGGGACAAGATTATTCTTAGGGAAACAGCCCAGTAAGTGATAGCATTAGGTTCTAAGAAAAGGAGGGGAGCAGAGAACGCAGGGAGTTAAAGGACATCGTGCGGCAGTATCGTGCTCGGAGTCAAGACCCAGGCTTATCTGTCCCTTTGCCTCAGAACTCTAAGCACAGTGTTCGGCTTAAGGCAAAAACTTAATATGTAGTTGCTGAATGAGTGGTGAGTGAATGAATGAACCATCTACTTTAAATGAAATATGCCATTTCCATCTTCCCCATTCCAACAGCACTCAAAATTTTCCAGTTCTGTGGATTATATAGGGTTGGTCCCTGATTGGCTGGAGTTAAGAATGGGCAACGCAGGTCAGTCAGCACTGAGACTCAGTTCTAAGACTTTGCTTAAAGTGTCAGGAAAGTAAACTGTAGATACTTGCAACCAAGAGCATTGCAATTAGCATTAAACCTGAGAAAACACTTTTTATTTTTTTTAAAGATTTTTTTATTTTTTAACAGAGAGAGAGACAGCAAGAGAGGGAACACAAGCAGGGGGAGTGGGAGAGGGAGAAGCAGACTCTGTGCTGAGCACAGAGTCCAACAGGGGGATTAGATCCCAGGACCCCGGGATTATGACCCGGGCCAAAGGCAGACGCTTTAACAACTGAGCCACCCAGGCGCCCCAGAAACCACTTTTTAAAGTGGATTATCATCAAGTAGACTAATTTTCTTTTAGGAATAATGGCATAATTGGGACTCATGCCTCACGATAAGAATCTGGTATCAAATAAGTCAAAAATATGTCCAATGATAGGCAATAAAAGCTAAGATATACACCTCTATAACAATTAAAAATCATAATTTTTAGAATCAAGTCCTATAATATAGTAAAAATGTACTGCCTCCAGTAAATATGTGAGAGATTTCAAAGTACCAAATAATCACTAGAGTTTGAAAAAAAAAGTGTGTGATGGAAAAATGTGGATTCCATAAATGATATGCTAATGATTTTGACATCAATATCTAAAATTATCTTTCAAAGGATAGTTTGTGAACATTTCAAAGACAAGAGCTTGGTGCGTCCTGAGGTTCAAAATGGGTTTAACAACAGGTTATTTCAAATAAAGCAAATTTCATACCTGGAAATTTTTTGGACTTTCAGATCAGGAAAATGCTACAGTTTTAGTTTATTTGGATTTTAAAAAGTGTCTCATGAAGCTCTGCAAGGCCCTAAGATTCCTTCTCCTATTCATCCTTTAAGAACCATGTACAAATTTAACCTCTTCTATAAAGTCTTCTCTAATCCCAGGAGGTGGAGGAGTACTATATTATTACTAAAGCCATTTGCATTTTAAGTTAATTGGTTTATATCTGTCTCCCTTACAAGACTATAAACTGGAGAAAAGTATGGATCACAAGTTACTCATTTTCGATTCCTGATATTTGTGCTCTAACATGCAGGAGGTATTCCCTGTATATTTGCTGAAAGACCAAATGAATGGATGATAGTCTTGGGAATAAGACTGAGTATCATGAGCTTGGGAATAATATGGTCAGGTGACTTTGTAAGAGGCCCAACACCCAAACTCAAATAATTTATGGATCCAGGACAGCAAAAAGAGAGTTCTTTCTCAGTGATGCTCTGTATACCTTTAGGAAATGTGGTTTTGATGCCGTAAATGGCACATCTGGTGGCATACTCCCCTCAGTTTTGGAGTTATGCATCACTAGAGGTCCTCAAGTACAGCCAGGATGACTATTAGCTGGATATAATAAAGAGCAATTTCATAAATGCCATTAAGTTTGTATTAAATGGCCTCAGCTATCCCTTCTGTGTCTAAAGTTTTATGATTTTGGAGCAAATTAAAAAAAAAACACACACAACTTGGTTAGACCCCCCAAATCAAACTTAAAACCCATACACGAGGGTGAAACTGATACTGTAAACATGTAATTAGCAATGTGTTTTCTCCCTTCCTTAGGACAGAGAAGCCCTTTTAAGAGATATATTGGGTGGCCCAAGGCCTCTTAGCAAAAGGCGAAATGAATTTGAGCCAATGCCATCTTTCTGCTTCAGTAGAGCTTTCTGCGGTGGCATTCACTCAACAAATATTTATTGGCTACTTAATGTATGCAAGGCTGTGTGCAAAGCGGTGTGCAAAGCACAGTAAGTCATGGAACACCCCGAGCCTCTCACTACAGATATTTTGTTGATTTACTGTCAGAGCTCTTCACACTCCATTAGGAAACAAACAAACAAAAACATCCAATTACTAAGTCATTAGCACTGCCTTTTAAAATAGAAGATCAGAATGCAGAACATTAGATTGGGAGGGCCCTTAGAGACCCAGCACAACCCCTGTATTTCACAGATGGAAGAACAGATTCATGTAATAAGATTGAGGTGCTTCTATATATGCTGACATGGAAAGATAAAAGCAAGGTATTTGTGAAGTGAAACAAGCAAGTTGAAGGACACCAACTACAGCAGAAACCCATTTTTTCCAAGAGGGAACAACCGCAAAAATGCCCTCATATTGGGCATGTGTATTTTGAACACTTGGAAGGATATGCCTTCCAAAATTGACAGAGGTCAGCTACCAGGAAGCAGGAAAGAGATGTGGAATCCGGAGTGGGGACTGGTTTGTCAATCATGAAACATTTCACTCTCAGCTTTATGTATTTTGTAATGTTTGTCTTGTATGCCGCTTTGTATTGCTTTTGTAACAGATATATACACAAGCGAGCCTATGTATATATGTGTGTGTGTTTGTGTGAATGTATATATTTATGTATAAAATCTTCAGTGGAGGGGCGCCTGGGTGGCTCAGTCGGTTAAGTGTTCGACTCTTGGTTTCAGCTCAGGTGATGATGTCACAGGTCGTGGGACAGAGCCCCGTATAGGGCTCTGTGCTCAGTGGGGAGTCTGTTTGGGGATTCTCTCCCTCTGCCCCTCCACCCACTTGCACTGGCACGCGTGCTCTCGCTCTCTCTCTCTCAAATAAATAAATCTTTAAAAAAATTTTAAGTGGAAGGAAAACCGTCTTGAAAACTTGTAGGCTGTGGGTCAGGCTTGCTTCTGGGTTCCACTCTGCATGCCAGTCCAACGCACTCAGAGGTGCAGACCATATGTCAAGTTACTGAACCTCCCTGAGCTGTGGTGGCCTTGCATGTGGCCACCATTGCTTAGTGCTGTGGGGAGAATGTGAGAGCTCAGGCACATAGCTGGCCCAGCGGCTGGCCCAGGGCAGGTCTCACGGTGGGAGAAACAATGGTAACATCGAGAACGATGGCACTAATTATTCTTATCACTGCTGTCCAGACTCAGAGCCTGAACAAGAACATGTGTCCCCTGGCTGTCAGCACAGTGGGTTTCCCACCTACCACACTCCTTCCCTCTCTTGCTGGAGAATGACTTAGTCAGGCAGATGATACTGAGGAAAGAGAAAATGAGCTTGACGTGATGACAACTGCCTGCCTTCATGATGGGAGTTGAACTGCTGACTGATGACCAGGTATGATCTGTATCTAAGGCATCACCTGTAGTGACCAAACATTATTCTTTGCTATCTGTTAATATTTTCTGTGGTCAATGTCATATGATATTACAACTATAGAATGATCGGCTAAGAATGTAATTCATGGAAATTCGCCCTTGCTTAACAACTCTGCAAAGAAGAAAAGGAAAACCCCAAACCAAAAGGCAGTGAGTCAGAATGTCTATCTCTTTTTTTTAAGCATTCCCAAAGTGGGTCACAGGCAGCCTGCTCTTGGGGGTCCTGGCCAGGGGAGAATGCTGTGCAGTCCACTCTGACTAAAATCTCTCCTTAGTCGAAAAAGAAAGATTTGGGTTTGCAGTGCCGTGATGTGGGATTGCTTGTGCGCATTAAATCAACGGCAAGAATTGTTCAAAAGGCAGGCCTACTGAAGACTTCTGAGGAGATTCTCATTTCAAATACTCACAGTATGATTTCCATATTGGAGGCTGGTATTCTTCAGCATCTAGAGTAAAAAAGAAAAGAAATCAATCTGTCAGCCTGAACGTCAAACTGTCAACATGTGTCTTCTTTGGAGGAATAACAGTCTGTCAGCAGTACTGGCATTCTGGTCCCAGGGGGCCCTCTCTGCTCATTTATGGGACAGTTCCAGTCAGAAGGGAGGAAATGCGCATGGCAACCCTCGAGGACCCACCACCACTCTCTTCAGATCACTTATCATGACAGAAATCAATTGCTTAACCATTTTCATAGAGCCCAGTAAATCAAAAAAGATTTTTAAAGCAATTAACTTGATTGTACCCTCCAGTAATCTTTTCAAACAGAATTTACTTAACTTGGCATAATAAACATATAATTTATCTCACAGTTTCCCATCAGACCTTTAGCCCATTTATTAAGACTTGAGGGCAAGACGTAAAATGGCAAGTATGTAATATTAAATCTGGGAAGTCGTGCAACTCAACCAACGGAACTCCTAAAATGACTGGGTCTGACAGCAGAGACACTGATGATTCAATTGGAATCGCATTATCTCCTTGAATTTACTCCAGTGTGTGACTTAGGAAATTTCTAGAACACCTCTCAGCAATCAGAAGTGTCAGAGTGAAATAGTTACAACAAAATGGAGAGGATGAAATTGTTATTCATCAATCTAGAAAACAAACAATGGGAGAAAACCTGCTTGTTCAGTCAATTCAACAATCCCAGTGCTGACAGCTGAATTTATAATTCTGACGGAGTTATTAGAGCCGCCCTGAGCTTATAGCATAAGGCCTTGGTAAAACATACTGAAGCTTAAACAGCCAGAGGGAAGAATCCTTTCCCTCAAATCACAGAACACTGAGCTGGGGGAACCGTAAGAGTTCTCTAATTCAGCACCTTTATATACGGGAACTGTTTTTGTCACCCTGCACCCCCCAAAGGCATCAGACTGCCCGTGTCCTGATGCTACTGTCACATACTACTTTCGTGCCAAGGACTAGATCTTCTCTGACCTCTTGCACTGAGATAGTTCGAGAATTTTTCCCCTCCTGAGAAACAAATATGCTATTTGTATAAAAACTCACGCAAGAGTGGTGAACTTCCCCAAATCCTACCTAATTACAGTTGTGTAGCTTAAATTAAATTCTTTCACAATTAATGTCTTGCTCTCTGGGGCCCACCCGATCACAGAGGCAACTAAACGCCTCCAAATGTAGTTTCATTCAAATAAATCCATACTGTTAGGTCTGTACTGTCGGGAACCTACCTATGCATACACAAATACAGTGCATTAATAATGGTTTATGTTGTTATTCAAACTTAGTTAGCTGATAAAAGTGAAATTCTTCATAGTTTTGTCAAAGTAGAATGGTATCTTCTAACTGCGCTTTTGATGCAAACAAGCCACTAATTTCACCCTATATATGACATAAACCAATTTTAAAGAATTAACCTATTTGTTTATAGAAAGCATTCAAGTAAAATAAATCAAGTTGCCAAGTCCAGAAAACTCAGGTCTTGTATGTTAAAATGTTGATGGCACTTTCAAAAATATTTTTCAAAGAGAAAGATACACACACACACACACACACACACAAACACACGCACATGCACACCAGATTGCATAGAAATGTAAATCCCTGAGATGTCATCGACACAAAGCTGCAATGTCTTACTATTTGGGATGAGATTTGTTCTGTGAGGTGAGCACAATCCCCAGACCAAGCTGTGGTGAAGAATATTCAGTACCTAGAGTACAACTCTCTGCATGTTGAGGGAAGGCTCCGAAAGAAAATAAGTAGTCTTCTTTATGCAGGTTTTAAATAGGGCTCAGATGCTCTTCTTGGATCTCCTAAGGTCTTCTGTCGGTGTTTTAAAGATTTATTTATTTATTTGAGAGAGAGAGAGCGGGGGGAGGGGCAGCAGGAGAGGGAAAGAGAGAATCTTGAGCAGACTCCCTGCTGAGCACGGAGCCCGAGGACACAGGGCTGGATCCCACAACCCTGAGATCATGACCTGAGTCGACATCAGGAGTTGAACACTTAACTGACTGAGCCACCAAAGCGCCCAAAAGGTCTTCTTAACTGACGTCAGAAGTTTAAAGTCTCGCTGTTTTGTGAAAAACCAAGAATTTTGTTTCATCTGAAACACTGGCTCCTAACTTTGTAACTTTCATTAAGCCCTGCATGCTACAGAAACAGTTTATCCCTTTCTAGTTGTTCCTTATTAGCAATATTACATAGAGGTGAAGAAGGCTACCTATAGAGACTGGAGATCATAATGCTTCCCTGCTTAAAATTCTGCAATGTCTTCCTTCTGCATTTGGAATAAGGTAACAAACCTCTTACTGTGGCCTACAAGGTCCTGTGTCATCTGGTCCCTACCTGCTTTTTTGATTTTTTTGCAGACATTTTGCCCTTTTACATTTACCCAGAAATGCTAACTTTCTCTCTGTTCCTATAGCAAGCCAAGCTCTTCCAAACCCATGGCCATTGCTCTTGTGGAGCGTCCAATACATCTTTGCATGGCTGACTTGCTCCATTATGTAGGGCTCAGCTCACGTCACCTCCCAGGGGCCTTCCCTGACAATCTTGTGTAAAGTAGCCCTCCCCCAACTCTGGTCACTCTCCTTCATAGCATTTATTGCCATCTGAAATTATTTATTCATTTGTTGGCCTGTTATTACTGGGCTCATCCCACTATTAGCCAAACTCCACATAAACAGGCATTTTGCCACATTCACTCGTGCATCTCCAGCCCCGAACAGGGTGCCTGGCATGTAACAGACATTCAAAAAGCATGTGCTAAGTAAGAAAACTCAAAAGGTTCAAACTTTACCTCTGACAACGACTGGCTGAATAACTCGAAGTAGGTTACTTAACTTCTTTAAGAGCCTCCCAATACTCATCTTTGTAAAACAGAAGAAATAAAAGTGCCTCCCTCCCAACTAATCTCTTAGGGTCACTGTAGGAATTAAATGAGATACCGGATTTCAAGTTCTTGGGACAGCGCCTAGCAAACAGCAAATCGTCGAGGGAGCCCCACTGATGCCATTGTTGTGCTGTCGTCAGTGTTACATTACTCTGTTCTTGTTCTCCCCAGGTTGTCTTCTGTCCCTAGACCACAGCCTCAGCTCTCTCTCTTCTTACCCCTGGATCTGGAGCCTCTAATTAAGTTCCAGTGCTGTTGTCATGGAAGGTTTTTCTTTCCCATTAAAGAATTCAAAGTGAGAGGCCTTTGTCATGCTTCGGTGGAACAACTATAATTACCTCGGTCTTACAGACATGTTTCACAAACCACTAAAGCACACTGTTAGGAGACCTTGGTCAAGAGACAAGGCATAAAATATTTTTAATATGTTGAAATACATCTTTAGCTGCCTCCAACCCTGCCCCACCCACGTGCACATTTGCCCCAAGTTCACACAGTATTTTTCAAAGCTCTACTTTACACTTGGACAGCCTGACACTTTTTTGTTTTTCAAACAGAGAATAGGTTTTTTAGGTCATTTAGTTCACCTTCCTCATTTGGCAAATGTGTAAAATGAAACACAGAACCGATCAAGTGGCTTTCTCAAGGTCAAAAAATGAGAGCGAGGCCAAAGTGGGATGAGAGCAGGAAGCTCTGTCTTCCAGGTTCCCGACACATCAGTCATCCTTGTCAGGCACCCCACCCCTGTTTACATGTATGGAATCAAGAAAAAAATACATTGCAAAGCAGGTTTGTTACTTCGATCTTGTAAAGCTTGAAAGACAAAAGAAAAAAAGAGCTGTATGAAAGATTGACATCAAGTCAAAGAGTGTACACAGCATTCCATCTGTGTACAGAACCCCATCGAAGAGTTACAGTGTGGGAGGTGTAAGGTACCGGAAATACGACACCATAAAGCTTAATGCTTGTGGAAATTGCATTATTTTGTTAAACATCTTAAAGAAATGGGTATGATGCAGAAGGAAGGGAGAGGAAGCAGAAGGGAAGAAGTTCCATGTTGTAAGAAAAAAAACTATCATTGAACCCAGAAGACAGTTATATACTTTTGGAAAAGAACAAAGAGGGTCAAAGAGACTTAGAAAATATATTGCTTAAAAATATTGATTAATTGGCAACCAAACTTTAAAAAAAGTGTGTAAACTCTTGGACGCAGCGATTCTATCCATGGGAATTCAGCGTAAGGTAGTAAAATGAACACATGTACAGGTAAATATATGAACAAGGTGTTCATTGCTGCTTTGTGAACAACAGTGGATCTAACAGCCCAGAAAAAGGAAGTGGTTAAATAAATTATCCTATAATATAGCCATGAAAAGGATGGTGTGGGTCAGAGCATGGCCTCTGGAACTAGACTGTCTAGGTTTAAAACATAGTTCTGTCATTTATCAGCTGTTTGACCTTAGCCAATTTATCTCATTTCTCTGTGCCTCAGTTTTTCTTATCTATAAAATGGGAGTAATAATACTACTCAACATATAACATGTTGTGAGGAGAAGATGGGCTGATATGTACGAAATGCTTAGTCTGGTGCCTGGCATGCAGTAAACGCCATGCTTGCTATTATTATTTCTTTTTAATGACATAGACAAATATTCATGCTACATTAAGTATTAAATCAGGCTATAAAACAATTTATTAAATATAATCCCATTTTTAGAAAAGATATATATATACATAGAAATGATCTGTAAGGCTATAAACCCAATTATTAACAGTAGCTATACCTGTTAGTGAAAATACAGGTGATTTCTGTTTTTCTCTTCATTTGCTTACCTGCATTTTCTAATTTTCTGATCATATTGCTTGTGTAAATATTTAAATAAATGAGAAATAAATTCATTGGAGTGCCAGGTGGTTTCTCTCTCTCTTTTTTTAAGATTGTATTTTTAGGGGCATCTGGGTGGCTCAGTTGGTTAAGTGTCAGACTCTTGGTTTTGGCTCAGGTCGTGATCTCATGGGTCATGATCTCATGGGTCGAGAGATCAAGCCCCATGTCAGGCTCTCCACTGGGCCAGGAGTCTGCTTGAGATTCTCTCCCTCTGCCTCTCGCCCCACTTGTGTGTGCCCCCCTCTCTCTCGAATCAATCAATCAATCACCACTCTGAAAATAAAGTAAAAGTAAAAAGACCCAACAAAAATAATTCTCACAATAATATAGGGAGCATGTACAGTTTTAGTTCAGGAAGAGCTAAGAGGGAAGGCAAAAGAAACAAGACAAGGGCTTCTATAGCAGAAGGCTGTGCCCGATCCCCTTGGCCCTCTTTTAAAAAAATTTGCAAAATAAATGTTAATGAGCAATTCTAAGCAGGCTGGGAAGCACATATCTCCTCTCATTAAAGAGGGGGTACAGGGAGAGAAAAAAAGATATAATGCTTAGAAAATGATCAAAATCTTACAAAAATAGGTCATAAGACCACTTGCACGAAATGATCTATAAAGAATCCAAACATATCAAACAAAAAGCAAAGCAAAGAAAAGCTGGTTAAAGGGGCCTGGAGGTGCACATTAAAACTTGGAAGTCACCAAGAAAACCTTCTGGGCTAAAGTAACTAACCCTAAGGAGATGCACTGCCATTCTGAGCTTTGGAGGAAGGACAAAGAATTCTGGTGTCAGGGCATGGAAAGCTCCTCCATGGCTGAGACCCAAGGAGAGCACAACAGGGGCCATAGAGAGCACTTGTCATAAAAACTCATCTTTCTAGATCAAAAGCATTACAAAAAATAATTTATGATCTCTACTGTTTTTACTGAACTTAAAAGGAATACACACTTACTGTGGAAAAACAGAAAAATTCCAACAATTGAAAAATGTGTATCTTAGAAAGTTGCCTACCTCAGAAAAAGTACCATTAATTGATTTATGCAACTCTGCCCAGATTCTGTCCTATAAATGGCTGGAATAAAAATTTTAAAATTGGTATCCTATCACATACACTGTTCTGCAGTTTGCTTTTGAATTTCATAATATTCCTTAGGCATCTTTCCATGTCAGTACACAGAGATCTGTATTGGCATTATTATTTTTCACCTGTGGCCTGGTCTTCCACTCCATGAGTATAATCAAATGTATTTGATTCATTTATAATAGTTTCCAACTGATGAACATTTAGGTTACTTTCAATTTTCCATTACTAAAAACAAAGCTGCAATGATAATGTTAAATGCTGGGTAAAGGGTCTCTGTAATTTTTGTTTTCAAAGCTGTTAAAATAGCCTTCCATGGGGTGCCTGGGTGGCTCACTCAGTTAAGTGTCAGACTCTTGGTTTCGGCTCAGGTCATGGTCTCAGGGTTGTGAGATTGAGCCCGGTGTCAGGCTCCGTCCTCAGCTCGGAGTCTGCTTGAGACTCTCTCTCTCTCCCTCTGCCCCTCCCCCCTGCTCTCTCTCTCAAATAAATAAATTTTTAAAAATGGCCTTCTGAAGTTGTATCAGTTGGAACTCTCAACAACGTGTGAATGAACGCCTATATCCCCACGCCTTCACCAACACTGGCTATTATCAATATACGTGTTAATTTTTGTGCACTTCAGACTCAATTAGAAAATACACAGATAAGCCTAAGTGTGTGTTTGCAGGGAAGTAAATGGGAGCACAGAACATTCCTGGGAGTGAACCTGTGGAAACATATGGCCATGGAGTGAGGTGGAAACACATTAATCCCATTCCTTTTGGTAGCTGGAGCTGGAAGGCTCTATTCTTCCAGGCATTTTCAGCTCCAGAAATATGTTGACTTGATGGAATCACCTGAGGAGCAAGTGTAAAGGAATTTGGGGACTGATTAATGAAGAAAATTTAGATAACTACATGTGCTACACTCGAGTAAGTGACAACTAACGGGGAAACACCTGTAAACCTCAAGGAGAGCCAGATTCCTTCGGCTGGCTCAGTGACGTGTGACTAGATCAACACACGCGGGGCCTCTGGAAAATGTGAGCTGTGAAAGAGTCACCAATTTAGAGAATGAATTCCCAGGAACGTTGGAGAAGACCATCCTTAAGGATCCTTCAAGCAAAGCTGCATAAATTACTGGGGCAGAGGGGTGTGTGTGTGCCATTTGGAAGTAGAGAGTGAAAGGGTTGGCCCCCTCCTCCTGCCGTCCCCTCTCCCAGAAGAGCCAGGTCTCTGCTGTCACTCTTGATTTCTTGATGCACACATTTGTAAATAGGCTGCAGTTCGTGAGCTTCTTCCAGGGAAGATGGGTGGAAAATAGGCTTTTCAACC
Source organism: Callorhinus ursinus (assembly GCF_003265705.2). Lineage (NCBI taxonomy): Eukaryota > Metazoa > Chordata > Mammalia > Carnivora > Otariidae > Callorhinus > Callorhinus ursinus. The sequence continues at coordinate 44,833,485 of NW_027397074.1, read as the reverse complement.
AGACGGGGGGACAGCCTCACAATGAGATCACAGTTCAAATTTGTTGCGTGATTAGCTTAATGTGCCCAGAATGGGTTGGGATCCAAATGAAACTGAACAATGACAGGATGAGCAGGACGTCACGTTTGTGCACACCCTGCAATACGCCCTCAACAGGCACACCGTGCCCAAGCTTGGGTCTTCAGAAGTTATGTGAAAGCCAGAGCGTGTAGCCTGCGGGTGTGGTCTTACCAGGCCATTCCAGCCAAACAGTGGCACATCTGAACTGCATGATGACCTGGAGTTTGTCCTAACTGGAAATGTGGAGGAGCTGTCTTTCAGATAGCTTTCTTGTTGTCACACTGCCTAGGGAATACAGAAACATGTTCTAATGCTTGCCACCTCTATGGGCTCCCTGCAGTCCCCTGAGAAATTAGACATCCATGTATTCTCCTTGAAAACTGCTGCTTGGGTAAAGAATGAAGGCCTGGTGTGCATCTCACTGTGGATTCTGTCAGGGATTTTGTCACTGATTTAGTCCTACTTGCAGAGAATAATTAATAAGACAAATTCCAGAAACTAACAGAAAGTAGTAAGTTAATAAGACAAATTCCAGAAACTTGGCTGGGCCCCAAGGACAAGGCTAAGCTGAGATTTTTCTGAAGATGATGAAGGGCCTCGGGCTGGAGTTTGTGGTCACTAGAGGGCACTGGGGCCACACAGAGCTTCAGTTCTGGTCCAATGTTCAGTATGCAGAGCATGATGAGAGTCTTCCATTTAACAGGTATTTAGTGAATACATACAATACATACAATAAGCCAGACCCTGGGGACACCTCAGTGAATAAGGCAAGCAGGCTTCTGGAGCCCTGCATGATCTGGCCCCTGGCCACCTCTCCCTGGTCATCGTCTCTCTCTCTTCTTGCTCACTATAGCTCAGCCATTTTGGCCTTTCTTTCCATCCTTGAATCACTGAATCATTGAATCGTCATCATTGCAGTCTTAAAGATCTCACACAGTTTCTTCCCTTTGATTTCCACATGGCTGGCCTCATTATCATCTGGATCTCAGCTTAAGTGTTCCGGCTCCTCGGAGATGTCTTCCTGGACCATCTTATCTAAAGCGGTCTTTCAGATAGCCTCTAATTCTTTGCAGAGTCTTTTTACCATCTGAACTATTTTTACTATGTGCTTATTTATTTCTTTGTTCAGACAGACAGCACTATGAGAGCAAGAGGCTCATTTATCTTGTTCTCTGATGCCTGGGTCACCATTAGCCTATTGAGTACCTTTTGTGAATTAGAAAAAGGCATCCTTTTCAAGGAGGCTTGGCAATGGCTTGGCAATCGGACAGCACCTTCGTGTGAGGAAGATGCTTCCTCTGGGAGGCTGAGCCTTGAGTCAGAGCACATGGCCTGGTGCGGGGAGTGCAGGCTGGGTTCAGCCCCAACTCATCCCTCAGCTGGACATAGCACAACAGGAATGGCCCTAAATGTCGTATCCCGGGGTATATAGATGCTCAATAAAGAGTGGATGAGGGAAAGACAGACATTGTTCACTGACTCAAACCTAGGATTCTGTTAAGGGATACAAACACATAAAGAGGCAATCGTACAGCAAGAGGATGTGTAGAAGGAGTGTCTGCGGGAAATTTCCCAATCTTTGGAAGGCTGAGTGGGACTAGGGTAGTTAGGCCCTTCCCATGCCTTGGCCAGTTACCTCTGGCTTTGAGCAGCTCTGTCCAGGGCTCCTTCAAGAGTAGTCCCAGGGGAGTAGAATCTAACATCAAGGCTTATAGGCTCCAAAGACCGAGAGACGCATAACTGCTGGTACCACAGCACATTACACCTAGTCAAAGAGATGTTCTATCATCCAGATATCTACTAGAGTAGCCAATGGCAAAGAGTGTCGTTGTGGGCAAATGGGCTCATGGAGTATGATTCACAGACCAAGGTATGGCCTAGAAGGACCAGAGGCAAAACAGAGCATGGCATTGACAGCTAGAAGTGGTTCAGCCTGCTAGCTGAAACACAGGGACTATGGTGTGTGTGTGTGTGTGTGTGTGTGTGTGTGTGTGTGTGTGTGTGTGTGTGTGTGTGTTGTCTGTGTAAGTTTCAGAGTAGCTAGGAATTAGAGAGATAAGTAGGGGCCAGATAATTAAGGGCTTTTAAAACCATGCTAAGGGCTTACTTTTGTTCTAGAGGGAAAGGGAAATACAAGCAGGGAGGACACAGCATCCAGTTTGTACTTCCAGAATATCACCCCAGTTTCAGTGTGAAACAGGACTGGAGGAAGAGAAGATGGAAGGGAAGGAAGATAAGGGGAGGAGGGAATGATGGAACTGGGCAGCAACCTGGGCAGGTGACACTAGTGGTCTGAACTCGAGTGGTGACGGTGGAGATGGAGAAAATGGGGTGGATTCAAAAGGCGTTGAGAAGGTAGAATCCACAAGACTTGGTGATGAACTGGATGTGGACAGAGAAGGAAAGGAGAGAGAATCACACTGGGCTTGGGCAGAAGAAGACAAATGGTTTTGGCATAAGCAACTGGATGGATAGTGATGCCATTCACAGAAATAGGACAGACCAGAGAAGAAGCAGGCCTGGCAGATGGTGATGCATTTGGCTTTTCCCTGTTGGAAAGAGATGCCCATGCGATAGCCAAGTGAACATATCTAGGAGCCTTGGAGTTCAGAAGAGAGAACTGGGCTGGGGATCTAGAAACAGAAGCCCCAACATGCAGATGGCTGCTGTAGCCACTAAAGTAGACGACATGACCTTGGATGAGCATTGAGAGTGAGGACAGAAGGCCTTCAACAGAACCCCCACAGAGCACCAATAGTTAAAGGGTAAGAGGAAGAGGGGAATGACCAGAGACCAGAGAGATAAGGGAGAAGACATGAGATGGGCTGACATGAAAGGCAAGGCCAGAGACACTTAGAAAGGGAGAAGTGGCCAGTCGTGTCAGAAGCTGTGTGAGCAAGATAAGCATGAGGACCCACTATTTCAGCAACAAGGGGGTTTTTGATGCTGCTGCAATGCAGAGTGGGTGGGTGACATGGGGTAAGTGAATGAAGACACAGGAGCTGTAATTTGAATATCATTGGATATCATTGTCATTTACCTCTTGCCAAACCACTTGCTTGTCCCAGGTAGGGCCCTCTCCCTACTTCCTTGCCCAAAGTTTCTACAAAATGCAGGTTCCTCTTGGCATGATGGAGCAGCTTTCCTAGTGGATAATTTCCTCCTTTATCATTCCTCCTCTGCTATTTCTTTAGAGACCACCACACACCCACTTCCTCCATTCAGCCTAGAGGCCTGTCTCTCCTCCAACAGCACCCACCCCCACATTCTCCCTTCCAGCATCTACCTGCCTCTTTACAAATTCTTTTCATCAGAGGAATGTCTTCTTGGCTCTCCTCCAAAAGCTCTTTTGGGCATTCATTTATTCATCCAACAAATATTTACCTAGAGCTTACAGCCTACCTGGCACAAAATACTGCACTAGACACTGGTGTAGATATAAAGGCAAGATGCAGAATCTAACCACAAGGAATCAGTTAGGAGATGAAATAAAGACATCACCTCATTCATTCATTCAACAAGCATGAAGTGCCTGCCTGCTGGGCATCCAGCTCCTGGCCACATGCGCATATGATCATGGCACAAGGTAGAAAAGTGACACATTACATAGCGAGGTCAGACTGAAAAGTGCTGTTGAAATGGACAGAGAAAAGGGATTATAACACTCAGTCATTTCTTGACAATTATTCTTATATTCATCTCCTTCCTGAAGAAGGCATGTCTTCTTCCTTAGAGAAGACTAGTTAGCTGTATCTCCAGCCAGCTCTACTCCTACCATTTAGAGGAGTCACTTTCTTCTCCCATTGTAGTACTACCTTTTTTGAGTTCACTGTGGGCATTTGTGTCTCTTCGGATATCTAGTGGCAGTGATAGACTAAATTCTCATGAAAGCAGCTCATACATCATGGTCCTGGCAATGAATGTTACTACTGGCTAGGAAAAAAAGATTTCTTGGCCATATTATACTCAGAGTCAAATAGAGGAAGTGCTAGTGCAGAGATAGAAGAGGAAGAGAGGTCTTCTACCAACCCTGGAAAGGAATCTTTAAGTGCCTGGTACATTCCAGATTCTGAGGTGGGTCCCTTATATATGTTATCTCTAATCTTTACAATTTTCCTGACTCATCTCTCCACACATTCCCCATCTACCCACCTATCCATCCATCCTTTCAGCAAACACTTACGTGCCAGGCACTGTGTTGTATGATAAAGATGCCACTGTGAGCAAGGCAGGCACAGTCCCTGTTCTCAAGATGGCTTTGGTCCAGCATTGAAGGCAAACATTAAACAAGTCATTAAAATAAACTATGGAAAGCGTTATAATAGAGAAAACCCCAAAGCTCTCAATTTCCTGGGTGGTACGTAGCTGCTCCCCTCTCCTCCTCCCAGATAGGTCTGAGTTCTCTCATCTTAAAAGACAGAGATGGGGCTAGAGAGCCCTATGCAAGCCCTCCTGGTAGATAGCTCCAGGGCTCCCTACATTCTCAGTCATGAAGCAGCTGCGACCTGGCTTCTCTGATCAGAGCTGTTCAGTTGACCTGGAGGTCAAAAGCAGTATGCTGATGCCAAGAGTTCTGGTAAAGACATCCTTCCTGCCCTGAGGAGACACGAGGACCCTTCACATGCCATGAGCAACCTAGTTGCCTTGTGTAAGTGGTGAGGATTAGTGTAGAGGAGTATCTGCTTTATGCCCCAATACACCATGTTGGTGGGGGAGGCTCCTTCTCCACTCCTGGCCTAGGAAGGTCCCTCAGTAAGTGAATCCCTGGCCTCTATCGGGGTCTGTATTGTGTCCTGGGGAGATGGAAGTGATTTGTCTCTTGGCTTTGTGCCAGCCCTTGGGAGCACTACCCTGGAGGTGGAGGGTTGCCTTGCTGGTGGTCTGGCTCTGTAGTACCTGAGGACAGGTAAGCCTTCCTAATGCTGGGGCTTAGTGGTTAGCAAGTCCACTAGGTAACAACCCTCCTGTTTGCCCTTAGAAATAAAGGTCACATTTTAGCCCATGCCTATTTTTATTTCCACTTGTTTAGAATAGGACTGCTAAATAACGGCCTCAAGCAACTGCAGCAGAAGGCAGCCTCCATTTTCCTAATGAGAAGATCCCCCCAAAAGTTTCTGAATATTTACACTGATAGAGATATCGATGAAACTATCAGGTGTTTACTTGTAATATATAATTCATTCATTTGATTATACATGCGAATTTAAAATCAGGTACAATATAACCCACCAATTTAGAGATACTGCTTTCATCAATTCACATTTTATGGAACAACAATTTAAATTTTCCATGTGTATCTCTGGCACTTCTTGAGTCACCTAAACATTTTTTCCCAAAGCACATCATGCTGTTTTTTTCATTAGCCTTTTCAGTATGTACAATGCTGCCTCTGGATGGCTTCTCAGCCCATGCACATGCTCACATGACATGTGAGCAGCTAGCTGGCTTTTCATTCATCCTGCACGTGGTCTCCACAACACACCCATTGCCCACATTGCTTTTTAAAGTGATCTTTAAAAAGTCTGTGGTGGGAAAAATAGGAAAGGGCTAACAGGAATGAGGTGGCAGATACGGAAATCTCTCTAAGATGTTACATTTGAAGGTCAGCACAGTGGTGCATGGCATAAGCCACTTCTGGAAGAAACTGCCCCATGAGGAGAGCTGGGCACTGAGGGGCAGGAGGGGCAGGGAGATCTGGTTTTCTCTGCATACCCTTTTATATCATTGGGATTACCAAGAAAAAGAAAAATCTTTTAAAAGGTTTATGTACAATTACATTTAACATTTGTAATTGTGACTATATCTGAGGCAAATTTCTTAGCCTCCTTTTTATAAAAGCATTTCATTAAGTGACCTCTGTAAGGGGATAAAACTATCACTGATTATGGTAATTTCAGGTCTGTTGTGTCTTTTCCAGAAAGTGGTTGGGTGTTCAAAATGAAGGAACTGAGAGAGAAACCCTATGAGAGATTTGGTATAAAATAAAATTTCAGATGACACCCTCCTTTCTGAGACATAATTTTGGAATAGATCATAAATATAGACATAGATATTTTAATCACTATTGAAAGGCTTTCTTTACACTCTGTTCTTGGGTGTTTCATGTGTGGTCTTATTTGATATTCATAACAAGCTTGTAAAATAGGTATTATTAGTCCTACTGTATTGGTGAGTGAAGCTGAGGAACAGTGAGGATGCCCAGAGTCACAGGGTTAATAGGTAGTAGAGCTGAGTATTCACACCTAGGTTTGTTCAACTCTGAAAACCATGCTTTTTCCATCATAGAGTCCTGCTACATTCTGGGTCTTCATAAATATTATAACACAGGATTTCCAAACTGCACTGAAAGATGGGTGTTATTATCCCATTTTACAGATATGGAATCTGAGGACCAAGGAGGACTGTACCTTGCCCAAAGTTGGCCAAGTCATCTGTACCCCATAAAATGAATACAACGTACATCCAATTGTCATCTTGGGAGGGCTGACCTATCATATTTTACCACAAGAATTAAATATATTTGCTTCACAATGTTAAATCTGTTTACTTAGGTCTGAGATTTATATTAATTCTGCCTTGATGTATAACCAGTGTAAACTCTACCTATTCCTGTCAGCCAAGCAAAAATAGATGAGGCCCAGTCACGTTGTCTAGCAGGGCTGTAGCTGGTTGACTGATACTTGAAGCCTCCTGAGAACCAGAACCTCAAGTTTTGCTTTTCTCCTGTGTTCCAGTCTCTGTGGTTTCTTATCACTTGCTTTAAAAGTAACGTCTTACAGAGAAAATATTTCTACAGATCAAACACACACACACACACACACACACACGCGCGCGCGCGCGCACGCAACACTTCAGACATCTCACCAGCCATACCACAAAGCAACAAAAACAGTGCAGGAAGTGCAACTGCAGTGTACAGGAAGGAGAAACAAGAGCGACCCCTCCACAGTCGAACCAATCCTTCCTGACCTGCAAGAAGATAATTGAAAGCCCCACGTTAATCTCTGCATCCGCGTGCATTTATCACATGTAAGCCAAGTGCCTGAACCAATGTGTGCAGGAAGAAAGCCTTCCTGCCACTGCCGAGGCAGGGTGGGTGACTGCACGGGCGGGTCGACAATGAAAGGGTTAAGAATAAGACAAGCGGGGCGCCTGGGTGGCTCAGTCATTAAGCTTCTGCCTTCCGCTCAGGTCATGGTCCCAGGGTCCTGGGATCAAGCCCCGCATCGGGCTCCCTGCTCAGCGGGAAGCCTGCCTCTCCCTCTCCCTCTCCCTCTCCCCCCGCTTGTGTTCCCTCTCTCGCTGTGTCTCTCTGTGTCAAATAAATAAATAAAATCTTTAAAAAAAAGAGAATATGACAAGCAACAAGTGGTCCCAATGATTTCTGAAGGAGAAAGTGTTTACATTACATAACAGAGCAAGAAGAATACACCCCCCATCCTGTCCCCCACTGTTATCTTAGCCTTGCTTGTCTTCACAGCACTTGGGACGGCTGTACCACGTGCTGGCAGGAGAGTCATATCCTCTAGCTGTTTGCACAGCGGCACGTTTGTCTTCCTAATCACAGTATGTGCAAGTTCCTGCTTCTCCTACCAGAATCAGAAACCAAATATTAAAACAAATCTTTCCTCAATATTATCCTCCTGTCTGAGGCTGTCTGTACTTGTCACCTCTGTTTATCTATTTTCAGCAGCATTGGCCTAAGGAGGAATAGTCTATTTACACACCTGTGCCTTTATAAAAGATCATTTGTCAATTCCCCAATGTGTCCACATAACAAACATTTACCCGGCACTCTGTTCCTGAGTCCAGGTTAGATGCTGGGTACACATGGTTGAGTAAGACAAACGTCTTTCCCTCAAGCAGCCCCCACTTCTAAAGGGAAGAGAATTGAATGGTGTCTGGAGGAAGGATGTGTGCAAGTGCCAAGGGCGCCTAAAGGAAGAGCCAGGCCCTTGGCATCGGGGAGTGAAGGTGATGAGAAGGACTTCACAGGGAAGACCATGTTGGAGCTGGGCGGTGGAGGATGAGCAGGAGTTTGCTAGACTCTGTGTTATGGGGAAGGCGAGGAAGGAAGAGGTAAAAGGGAACAATTGGGAGATTGGCTTCGCTTCAGGCATCCTGAGAAGGAAGGAGACTTCTTGGCTTATATGGTAAGTGTTTCTGACAAAAGAATGTTTTCTCACAAAGGCTAGTTAATCATTTCCATGGGGAGTTTGTGCCTTAACAAAAGCCATCTTGGGGCGCCTGGGTGGCTCAGTCGGTAAGCATCTGCCTTCGGCTCAGGTCATGATCCCAGGGTCCTGGGATCGAGCCCTACATGGGGCTCCATGCTCCGCGGGAGGCCTGCTTCTCCCTCTCCCACTCCCCCTGCTTGTGCTCCTGCTCTCATTCTCTCTCTCTGTGTCAAATAAATAAATAAAATCTAAAAAACAAAACAATACACAAAAGCCATATTTCCCTGCCTGTAATGCATAGGCAAATACAAGAGGGACTGGCAGACCTTGAATGGAATGGCTGCTTGCAATCTGATAAGGCAAAGAAAGGGTCATAGGAAGATTCTTCAAAGACAACCTGTCTTCCCTTTTCTTCTAGCTCTAGCACTCTCGCTGCTTGTGGCAGAACCCCCACCATCATTACCCCGAGTGAGTGTCCTCTGGCTTTCGGTGGAATGAAACTGAGGTGGGAGTCCCAGTGGAAAGTCACCCTGGTGTCTCCCAAACCCCAGTGCTCCCCTGCAGCTTTACTCTCTTTAACACCTCCCAAAGCAGAGCTTTGTACACACCAGGTGCTCGGTTCATGCTTGTTTGATTGGCCTAGTGGCCATTATCAAAATAGAGGGGGAAAAAAATCAGATTCTCCTTAAGGACGGCTATTCCAGCCATCAGGACTGCATTTTCAGTGCAAGGTTCAAGCGAGGCAAATCATCTCTGCTCTTCACAGTGCCCACGTGACCTGTCACAAGCTGGCTGATGGGATTAAAAAGGAAAACAACAATTGAGCATATTGGAAGTCTCCTTCCCAGCCAGGATTTGTAGAGTGCCTTACCTGCCTCTGATCCAGACCACTAACTAGGGCAGCTAGGATTTGGCTGTCAGAACTCAAAAACTGGAAAAGGAAAAAGCAAAGAAATCAGCTGGAAATGACTGGATTTGGAGCTCCTAATTAACACAGTGAAAGATCCTTTATCTCCGGTGTGTGGGTCCAAGCAGTTGGTGGGAGCTTCCCATGTCCAAGGATTCGTATCCTCCGGCAGGAAGCGGGTGTTCTCTGCGTGCTAACAGACCACTTATACCAAGCTAGTAATAATTTGCTAGGTCAAGAGGCTCAGCCTTCAGCAGGAGCTGTTTGTAGGTTTTTCATATGCAACCTTTGGCTTCCTAGGAATTGGTTCTATTTTCAGAATTCATCTGTTACGTTGTAATAGGCTTTTCTTATGTGCCACCATAGTGACAGAGGATGCTGGAGCTACTCCATTGTTCCACTCCTGTGAGCACCACTGCACTGAATAGATAATTGAGGGAAAAAGGGATACTCTGATCTTGGCCACCACTGAGATTTTTACTATGGAATTTTAGATAACTTTCTAAATGCATTTAGTATCACCAATATTTTCAAAGCTATTACACCCACAGTATGCTAAAAAGGTATCCACTGATTAAGATAACTTCTCTCTCATACGTGGTAAATGACGCAAGGTGTCAATACTGCCTTTTAAACACAATACAAACAGTATGTATACAGTTCCCCCCATGCATGGGCTTCTTGGATCCACACAGAGGCACATTTCTGCATCTGACTTTCTCACTTCGCTCTAGTCCTTTGACCTTAATCTTTACTCTTAAGAGACAGATACGTGACAAGCATGAAATCCAATGGATATTTTCTTTTTTTTTCCCCCCGATGGACATTTTCTAAAACCATTTCTTTCCCAATAGAATTACAGGAAGAATGTTCCTAATTCCTCATCATTGTAGCTTTGTGATGTCAAACTGCTGTAACTCGATCGGTCGGAATTTTCTACACTCCTCTTGTACGGTGAAATGGTCATTATAAAATTGAGCGTATTCATCATATGGCTTTTTAGACATGTTTGAATCTTAGAGCTGGGTGGTCAAATCTACTGATTGTCAAAGGCCAGGTAATCTTCAAAATGTCAAGGACTGCCAGCCCCACAGCACATCATCATCGAGTCCTTTCTCACTAGCTCACACACGCTCATCTCATCCTCGTCTCTTATCCATTACTGCTGAAAACACAGAGATTTCTGCTACAAAGGCACTCCTCTGCCGCCACTGGCTTGCAGGTGGGTTGGGGAGGGCCGGGGGGGGGGTGTTGGCATGTGGGTATAAATTGGAAAACCAGAAAGAAGTCTAGGGCTGGAGAAGAAATCAGCCAAGAAAATGCTAGTGGTAGGAATAGAACATGTTCAGTATGAAACTGTGCCATGGTTCATAAATTTAGAGCAAAATTCGGCTCCTAATTCCCAAATCTGCTAGTGCCATTATGTTCATCCAACTTGCTTCCAGTTTTTATTTTAAAAACTGCAAATATAATGGAAACCCAGCTCACTTAGAGGACCCAATTCCATCTTTAGATGCTTCTATTGCATTCTTTTTTCTCAAGAGGCTCCAATTTCTTCTTGATCTGCTCTTAGCTGCTTGTATCTCTCCCACCGACCCTGTCAACTCTTCTCCCAAGAGTGGTCGTTTTCTCAGAATAAGATTCTGAGCAGGGCCCTGGGACTCCTTTCAACAGCAGCCCCAACATGAAGCTATGGAAGCCGTGGGTTCAGAACAGAGTGGGTTGGGACCCGGTGGGGGAAGGCAGAGAAGAATGTGGACACACAGCCTGGGTGGACTTGCCAAGTTCTGGTGCTGTTCTGCACATCCCGGGCCCAGCCCTGACCAGGTAGGAACCTAGCACGCATCCTTCCATAGTTACTTTCTCTGCTCCCTACTTCTCAGCTCCTTACTTCCCTACCACCATCTCAGAGATAAGCAAACCCCTCACTCACTGCTAAGGACGGAGGAGGGAGTGGGTGTTTCTCAGCTGATGGCAGCCCACACTTCCTTTTCATAAACACAAATACCTCATGCCCTTCCTCACCCACATTCTGACTCCTGGTGCAGAAGAAAGGACATCTTCCGGGCCAGGATCATAAGCCAAGATTGAGCTTTCCTCTCTGTAATCTGGATTAGCAGCTAGCAAGCTGTATTTTCTGAGTGCTGACTAGGTCCCAGGCCAAGAACTTTACAATTACCTTTTCACTCAGCCTTCCAAGAACATGGGGTAGGCATGATCATTATTACTACTTAAAAATATACAAATAGACCCTCAGAGTGAAATTTGCCCCAGATAGCCCAGCTGGCAAGAGGCCAAGCTGGGGTCACACTTGGACAGTCTCACTCCCTTGCAAGCATTCCTAACCATTACTCCATGCAGCTGTTTGTTCATTTTCTCCTTTTTATGGATATAAATCATATTGTACCACTCATAATTTTTTTCAGATCACACAAGCCAACCCTCCACCCCAATTCTGGTTTCTTAAGGAGACACTTCACTTACTGTCTTTCTGCCATCCCTTGCATTCCCAATCCCTCAGCTGATCCAATGACAAATCACTGTGTTGGCAACCCTGATTTCGAAGGGAAGAACAGACTCTCGGACAGGAGTCGTCCCTGTGTCTCCCAGGGGTCTTCTCAGTGTGTGCATGTGTAGGGAGAGGTTAAGTTCTAAGAACTCCATTACCTAGACTCTCTAGCCTCTGGCTTCTAACTGGGTTTAGCTGATGGGAGTCTTGGATAGGAAGTGGGAAAAAGGGAGAAGAGAGAGGCTGGGGCATTTATTCTGGTGCTCTCCCTGTTCTGGTGCTGCACTGTAGCCAGCAGATATGGCTCTCCACAAGGACCACTGTCCGGGCCCCTCTCCTGTGGTTCTTGCTCCCCTCCTCAGGCTCCAGTTACACGGTTTCCTCCGGTTAACCCTTCAGACCCAGGAGTGCTCACACCTTCCCCAGCTGGCAACCCCTGGGGGCTTCAGAATCTGCTGGGTCTCTTGGCCTGCTTACACCTCTGTAAATGAGTCCCTTCATTAGCTTCTTTTCAACATGCAGCTGAGTATGCCTTCTGTCCCTTGCCAGGATTCTGACAGATGACTTTTAGCATCCCCTAGACTATAGGAAAAATTAAAATACCCTGAAACAAGACCTGAACACGACTAAAGTCTTTATTTTCTGTAGGGCCTTTGACTCACTTTATAATATAGAGTCAAATATGTTGCTCAAAGGTGGGGAGAGAGCTTGGCTATCCTTCCAGTGTCCATACCTCTGCTCCACATGGTAGTAGAGGGAGAATTTCAAATTCATAAACCAAAACAGTAAATTCACTGGGGCACCTGTGTGGCTCAGTTGGTTAAGCAACTGCCTTCGGCTCAGGTCATGATCCTAGAGTCCCGGGATCGAGTCCCGCATCGGGCTCCCTGCTCAGCGGGGAGTCTGATTCTCCCTCTGACCCTCCCCCCCCATGTGTTCTCTCTCTCTCATTCTCTCTCTCAAATAAATAAATAAATAAATATATAAAAAAACAAAACAGTAAATTCACTTCCAATTGCGGCATTTAAATGTTGGTGAGTTAAATTTAGAAAATGAATAAACATTTGCCCTTGATGTGAACTGCATAATTTCACATCTGTAATGAACTTCCCATGCTGTACCATATACCACTTCTAAAGTGACTCAATGTAAGGAAGCTCTCATTTGAGCTCTTGGTTTTTCTAAAAATGAAACTGGTAACACCCTCACCAACGCCCCCCCTTTACTCTTTTGTGATGTATTCTGAGCATAAGCAAGGCCTCAAAGTTTAGGGGGCTGTTTTTCTTTATATAATACGCATGCCACAAGCCTGCAATTATGGGTTTTCTAAGAACTTAAATGATAGGTCCTAGATACTAAATTGACTCCTTTGTTTTTCATACACACACGAAGGCACACACACATACACAACATCCAAGAACATCAGTTTGTCTCCTGAAGGTCAATTAGGGACCAAAATTAAATTCCAAAAACAAGTTTCAGAAAGGCCAACTTCATTAACCCTTTATTAATTATAATAAATAAATGAACATCCACCTTAAAGGGGATATTCTCTCTCTCTTATGTTCTCCAATCATGGAAGATTCTCAGAGTAATAACAATAATTCCCAGTTATTCTCACACAGAGATTACCCAGTCTGACCCTGTGCACTGGGATGAAGCTCATTCAGTTATGTAACACTGGTGCAAACCAGGATTTTCAGGTATAATAGTCAGACTACCTTATATCTCCAGAGCCCGTAACTGAAAAATTTTACTATAGACCACTGTGCTGAATAAAGAAAGGGTCGTTTTAGGAAAGAGACTGGCAAACATACTACATTTCAAGATGACTTTCTGATATTAAAAGAGAATGAGGTAGAGCTCACTATTTTAATAGGAAATGGATTAAAGGTGATTAAATACATAAAATCAGGTTATAACTGCCTGACAAGCTACTGATTCAGACACCTTGAGAAATAAAGAAATATGGAACGTGATGCTTACCTTCAAGAAGTTTATAGTCTGGTCAGGTTAGACATAAAAAGAGAATTAGCACCACGTGGAAGTAGGCACTGAAGGAGGAGAGGTGAATAGTCTGGACAGTGAAGGCTCTGGGAGTTCAAAAAGAAAGGAACCACAGAAAACTGCCAGCCAATTCCTTGAGAAAAATAGTCATTTCCTGAAAAGCAACAGTTCCTGTTCTAAAAAATCGCAAGAGGAAATTTTAAATTACTTAATCCCATCAAACAACATTTTTCTTTGTTGCAGAGGTTTGATGACTAAACACTGCAATATCAAAACGCTTTAGGATCGTCCAAACAATGATTAAATGCACTTATTTCTTGATAAGTTTCTGCAGATTAAACACACCCTCTACATTAATTATTACTGAGCTGGCAGGAAGAACACACCATGTGTGAACAGGCAGCCTTTAGCAAAGTGAGGGAAGTAAAATTATATTCTCTTTCCTCACCACATTTCTATTGATCCTCTTAGAGCCATTTCAGAAATGTTGCAAACAAATCATTTACACCCAATAAGAAAAGACAAGCCCTGAGAAGACAGGTGATCGGAGAAATGAGAAAATGTCTCTGGCCAGATCATCTTCTATGATGAGGGGGCAGACCTTCCCTGTGGCTGACCATTTTTCTTGCCTTATCTAAGGCTTAACACCAGTGTGGAAGATGAGGAGTTAAACTCTTCCTTTCTGCTTGCTGTCAACCCTCATAATTGGCCATCCATGCTACTATTTCACTGTAGTGCTTAGCAAATTTCCATGAAACTTGGTGGAAAGAGAAGCCATTCTTGGGTTTAGCCAGTGCTTTTCAAGGAAACACAGCCTCTTTGTCCCTTACAGAGAATCAGTTGTCCAATTCATTTTGACTGTTTGAACTTGAAAAGGAAACACTTTGGTCTGCAGTGAATAACCCCAGGCAGTTGTGAAGTTAGACCAACTTCTAAAAGGATTCCATGTGACCTTTCTAAGTGCAAACATGATTTCCCAGGTAATTCATAATTAGTTAATGGCGCCCTGAATGATTTTGAGCTGCGTAAGCACCATTACTGTCTTCTGAAGAATTTAGAGATGTTTCTTGAGAAATGACAGCAGCTGTTAGCTTTATTGCAAAACTTTTCTTTCCATTAGCAGATGGTTGAATTTCTTATTTTCAATTATGAAAACATGTTTCAACTTGTTATTTTAGGCTATTGTAAGCATTTGACCTCCAGCATAAGGCATGAGGAGAAACAAGCCTGTTTACTAGAGACTTGGTTTATAAATTAGTGAGTTGATTCAGGGTCCAGATGATCTCCATTCTGCTGTTCTTTTTTTTTTCAAATTCAATAATACTGTACAATTTAAAAATGTCAGGAAATGGTAATAGAAGGTGGAGGTTTTCCCCTGCCCAGTAAGTATGTTCCAATATTAAAGTTATAATACACAAAATTAAAACTACGGTTAGTTAAATTTTTAAACTTTCCTTCATGCCACACTGTTGGCATGAAAAACCTCTTTTATACACATATCTCTGCTTATCTATCTGCATTTTTATCCTCCATATAGACTCAGCCCTAATCAAACTCTCAAAAGACATGCTTTTGCTGTGTCTCCATCTGGGTCTTTTTTGGCCAGTTATCTGCTTAAGATTAAAGGGGGAAAAAGAAAAAAAATTTTACACTACAGTAAAACAGACTAGCCTGCACTCTTGTAAATCTAATCTAAAATGAGTGTATTCATAGGACAAGCAGTCTTGCCTAAAAAAGGAAGTATTTGCCTAAGCTGAATAAAGAATGACGATGTAGAAAATATAATTCAGACTTCTCGGATTCTAAATAGGGAAAGGAGTGCCACTGCTGAAAAGATGAGCAGAAATGAAAATATTGCACAAGAACCGTCTTTGTATAGTTGCAGCTTGGTCTCTCAAAGAACCAGCAGTACCATAGGTACCAGTGACCTCTGTGCCTAAGGAGTCTCTTTCAGCTTTCTGTTCAAAACTTCTGTAGACTCCATGTCTGGCAACTGATCAAACATCATGCTTTGGAGAGGTTATTTTCTCAGAAGGTCCTGATGTTTTAAACCTTTTTTTTTCAACCCACTTTTTCTGGAAGGTTGAAGGAAGCACACACATAAACACAAAATTTCGGCCTAAAGAACGAATAAAAAATAAGTGCAAATACCAAACTGCTAAGTTCACTTTAAACTTTACAATTCAGGAAAGAAATGTTAAATGTGTCAAGTTGTAGGCGGCACTTAGGCCATAAACTGGTTATTATCCTCCAGTATTTATATGGTGCTCCAGGTGCCTCACAACCACTAATTACACAATTCGCTGGCTATCCCAATAAGAGAGTGAGGCATCATTAACCACATTTTACAGGCAAAGAATCAGGAGTTAAGGGATGGGCCTCGGCTTACAGACTGGACAAAAGGTAGGAAAGGAATCTGAGACTTAGAATCTCTCAGTCCAAGCAAACATCTTGTACAGTCTCATCTAAAAATACCAGAGGTAAATATTGGTGTAGATTTAGAACTTTTACTCCAACCGCGAGAAAACCAGAAGCTTCACCACTCTTCAGAGTCAAAACCAAAGTCACAGAAGTTGGTCCAAAGCAGTGGTTCTCCTATGGTGGTAGCATGCACTGGAGGCTCCAGAGGGCTTGTTTTCACACAAAATTCGGAGCCCCACCTCCAGCTTTTTGGATTGAGAAGGTCTGGGCTGGGGCCTGAGGATTTGCATTTCTGAAAGGTTCTCCAGTGCTGCTGATGCTGGCTGCCTGGGGAACTCTCTTCTATAGAATTGACCTTCCACCTCAGGTCTAAGCGCCTTTGCATACACCTTGACTCGTCCCCCTCCGCAGGCATTATGTTCAGACTGACACCCTGCCCCCCCACCCTTGGCCTTGCTTTTCAGCTTCCTTATCCCTAGGCTTACTCAGTGTGTGTCATAGACAGGAACAAGGTCACCTAACAAGGTGATTAATAGCCTGGGTTCTGATATATATCAGTCCAAGTCTTAGTACCTCCCTTGCTGCATCTGTTAAGTGGAGACAAAAATTACATGTGCCCCATTAGTTTAATCTAAGGGTTAGTTATCCACTAAAGCACTGAATGCCCGGCATGGAATGAGAGCTCATTAAGAATGATCAGTATTATCATTATGTATTTATCCAACAACCATTTGTTGAACATCTGCTATGCAGGGTAATGGTGGTTTAAGGACAAGTCCTTATCCCTGGTCTCTAGGAATTTAATATCTAATTTTCAAGGTAGATGGAGGCTCCAGGGTCATCTATGATATTGCACTATATGGACATGTACTAAGATACGGTCCATGAGTAGGCAAAAATAAACAAATGAAACAAAGCAGCAACAATGCTCTGATGAAAGCTTACGCAGAAGACAAATAAGCGAACACAGAGTTGTTCTGGTTAAACAGGGAAGGGGAAGAACAGGAAGTCCCTCTTCCCCACCTCTATCCCACTTCTTTCTGGGCTTCTATGAGTCCTGCTCATTCAGAAAACCACAGAACTCACCATTCCTCTCTCCTTAAAACTGAGGAAAGAAAGACCCAGAGAGAGAGGGCAGAACTTGCATATAGGAAACAGAACCAACTACAGTAGAAAAAAGATGGGACTGGATTAGGATAACATAACATAGAATCATGCTCAGAATGACCTTACAGATGAATTTCAGTTGATCCAACTTTCTCACTTTATAGATAAGTCTACAGAGTTCTCTGAGCCTATTTTGGAGGTCATGGGAATACGGCCCAGGTCTCCTAACTCTAATCCACGTATCTTTCCGCAACACCTCTTTTCCCTTTACTTCCTGCAAACAATACTCTAGGAACGGAGCATCCCTCCCAAATGAAGCAGGATCAGGTTCTTCTCCATTCAGTGGCACCAGGTTAAGAGTCTCAGGAAGGATGAATGTTTCAGCCCAGCCACGAAGGAGCAGTGAAGGGTGCCTTCCCTTAAAACCCACCCTCACTCCTGAAAATGCATGGGCTGAGTTAGCTTGGTGACCCTTCTCAGAGATGTTTGCATTTTAATAAGGGTCACTCAAAGACTCCAAGTGGCATTTAAAAGAACTTGGCGAGGCTTAGAATCAGAAGAACACCAAAGAAGACCTAGGTCATCGGCCTGGCATCCCTAGTGGGATGCTGATGGATGTCATAAAGAGACACAATTCCTTTCCCGGCTGCCATTGTCTTCCCTGCCAGGGAGAACAGTCTTTGCACTGCAAAGAATAAAAATATTGAAAAAAGGAAACAGAACTCCAATGTGATGTACTGGATAGGAGAAGAACAAGTAACTGCTCCAAATGAATTCAAATCTCATACCTGAACAAACTGCACTGTTGGCTCAGGGGAAATCTGCAAATGGGATGGACAACCTGTTGGCAGAGTCCTTTGAGGAAGACATGATCCAGGAGAGTGAGGCCAGAAGCAAGGAATTAGGCAAATATCTCTATTTTTTTTAAGAGATAAAAGGAACATTCTCCAAGATTTGGTGGTTGAGCTGGAAATTGATCCCAGAAATTATAAACAGGATGGATTGTAACTGATCACGGTGGTGCCACAGAAAGCAAACCAGTCTTATTAAGAACAACTCAAGTCATAGTAATGCCAGTCATTTCTTCCCAGAATAAAGTCATAAGTTTACGATATGAGAAAAAATGAAGTAGATTAAGAGGGACTTTTGCAAAACATTTGGACAAGTTTATAACACACAGGATAGAGACCAGTGCAATTAGGCAGATTAATAATTCAATTACTGACAATTATAAAGGGTACAAAATAGTTCATAAAAATATTTCTTGGACTTACCCAGGCAATATTTTTACTAATGGTTTAAGTAAAAGTGAGAGCTTTCTTATCAAAACTGTCCATGTACAGGAGATCAAATTAAATGTCACTATATTTGTAAGAAGTATGCCCTTTATCCTTTCTGGAATAAAGATCCAGAAGCTTGAGTTACGGCAAAATGTGGGTTTAAAAAGATCTGAATCGCCCAACACGAAATTCAATAAAATTTAATTGAAGAGGGGTAAATGTAACTTTTTTGCCAAGAATTAAAAAACAACAACAACAACAAAAAAAAACCATTACCAATGTTGGGGAGAAATGACCTAGCACATATGATATAGATGCAGAGATTATAACTGGTGTAACTTCGGTAGGTGTGATAGTATAATAAAGCTACCAGAAAACTCTGATCTTAGGCTGTGCTAATGCTAAGGGGGCATCTGCTTTGGTCAGACTACGTGGAGTGTTGCGTGTGGTTCTGGGGGCTGCGCTGTACAATATTAGGGAAGAACTGGACTATGTCTGGGGGACAATGAGTAGAATGAGAAGATTCAAACCCTCACAATGTAAGACATGGTTGAAGGGAGCGGAGTGAGCCCTGTCTCTGAGCAAGCATGGTGTACGTCTTCAAACAGCTTAAGGGGCAGATACGGACATGTTCTGAACTACAGCAGAGAAATAGAATTAATGCCAATCTGTGGAAGCACGTTCTAACGGTCTCCAGTGGCTGTGTGATGAGGGAGTGTGTACTCCACCACAGGAGATTTTCAGGCATGGGGAACATTGCTTCCCAAATGGGGGCACACCTATCCTCTGGTTCTGACTCGGGTAGTGTTAACTTGACTGTATTTGCAGTAAATACTCTCTTTCTGGAATAAAGCCTTGGGACTTCATCCTACCAGCTGAAAGACCTACTTCTCTGAGCCACAGAACTGTATCAAAATCCCAATAAAGCCAGTTTAATGATATGTTGGGATTATATAGAGCTTTCATCTATGGCGCTCAGGGCATTTTCACACCACTTACTGCCTTTTATCTTCACAATACTCCCACCAGGTGAGGAGGAAGACGAAGCAAGTTTTATTTCGCTCATTTTGTAGCCAGGGAAGCTTGAGGAGATTTGGCAAGGGCTATTCCATCGTGACGGGAATCTGAAATTTGGAATTTGTAATCTCGTTCTTTACCAACCTCTTATTTTAATGAATAAAAGCTACATTCTACCTTTCTGCAGGACATTTGAAAGCAACAGTGAGCAGGGACTGGCTTAGAATTTTTGGTTCCAGGAAAGCAGGGACCCACTGGCAGAGACAAGCAGAGCTGTTCGAGAGCAGCATGAGGAAAGCCATTTGACCGTTATTAGTGGTGAATTACAAGAAAAAGAGGGCTTGGATTAGGACCCCTCTCCTTACTTTCCCTCATTTTCCTCAATTATCGGAGGGGTGGATAATTCTCCGGGATGGAGGGCAGTTCCAAAAAGTGGCTTTCAGCATCACATGAAAATATCCAGGGCTTCAGACCACCCTATGTTGTGCTTCCACTGTGGTATTTAACAGTGTGCCTTAAATTAGATCGGCAAATGCTTCTCTGACTAATCCCTAAGATCTGTAAAGGAAGTGTTAAGTCTTCCTCCTCAACTTTTGTCAGGAGGTATAGAAGAGGGATAGGAGCATAGCCTCTGAAACTAGACTGCCTGGATTCAAACTCCATCTCTGTCACCTATGAGCTGTGTGACTTTGTTCTGTGCCTGCTTTCCCCGTCTACAAAATGGGGCTCATAAGAGTACACCCTCCCTTCACAGGAGAGCAGTGGGGAATGCACTGTCTGTATACTACAGAGCACGGCAAGCCTTCACCTTGGGGCGTCAAAATCAATGTACCCTCCATCTGCCTGCCATAAGATCCTGGGCCATCCACACCAAAGAGTAATAATAGGAAAGCATTCATAAATGAAATGCACTGACAACCCAGCAGTC
The DNA here is from genome assembly GCF_003265705.2 of Callorhinus ursinus. Taxonomy (NCBI): domain Eukaryota; kingdom Metazoa; phylum Chordata; class Mammalia; order Carnivora; family Otariidae; genus Callorhinus; species Callorhinus ursinus. The sequence goes on along the minus strand of NW_027397074.1, from coordinate 44,813,072 downwards.
TAATTTCTGACCCCAAATTCCCACTATTTTCCACCAATGAAGCTTTGCACCAGAACTGCTAACAATCCGTAAGGATCTTCCCTAGGCTGTTTTGTAGAAGAGAAAATGGCATTTTGAAGGAATGTCATTCTAAAGCAAGTTTTAAAAGAAGCCACTTTCAGGGTGCCTGGATGGCTCAGTTGGTTAAGCATCAGGCTCTTGGTTTGGGCTCAAGCTATGATCTCAGGGTGTGGACATCGAGGCCCGTGTTGGGCTCTGCCCTCAGTGGGGAGTCTCCTCTCCTTCTCCCTCTCCCTCTGCCCACTGCTTGCATGCTTTCTCTCTCTAAAATAAATAAATAAATAAATAAATAAATAAATAAATAAATAAATAAATAAATCTTTAAAAAAAAAAAAAGGCCACTTTCTGCCACGAGGGAGAAATTTACCCAATTGTTCCCAGCATTGGGTCTAATTTTCAGTGATTTAGATTCTGAAGTTTGAGAACAAGTAAAGATGGGACCAATGTGGTGGTCTCCATGGTTGCAAAAGATGCACCCTTGAAAACAGGATGTGAGGCAAAAGGAAGAAGGTATACACTGGAAGGAAGGCTGGAGGGAGAGGACCGAGTGACGCCCACCCGACAGAACCCGTCTTCCTCGGCTCGCAAGGAGCAATTCATAGAGCACTGGAAGAAAGAGAAAGAGAGCCATGGAGAAGGGCAGAACCCCAGGAAAATGCACAGCTAGGTGTGGCAAGACAGTTCTGATAACAAGTTAAAATCTGGGAACTGTTATTAACATTACTATCCCGATGAGGCTCTGGTGTCCAGCTGGCTGTTAGATGGTCGTGAGGAAAGTTGCTAAAACTTGCTCTGTTGGTTTTGATGTTTCTTTAATGTTTACTTGGCTTTTGCTCTTTCAATAAAGAGAATTTTTCTCATCAAGTTGCAGAAAATGTACGGTCACGAATCTGAGGATGCCAGCCAGCCAAAAGCCACTTTGGCAAACTTTTGTGATGAACCGCAGGGTTCTGTCACCCCTGGTTAGCAGTGTGTTTAAGCCACAGTGGAGGAGAGTGACAAATAGATAACCTCCCTGGAGGCAGAAAGTGCAAAACTCTGAAGCCACAGAGTTTGGTGACACTGGGACTCTAATCTCCAGCCTGTAAAGTTGTGTTGTCCATTAGCATGGTGATGAAGAGCCGCATTTCTGGGCTGACAGACGAGACAAGAGTCTAATGCAATTCTATCATTTTCTGACTGTACCACCTCAGGCAAATTGTTTAACTTCTCCACACTTCCATTACTTCCTCTTTAATAGAGAAATCTATAGGACCTACCCCCAGGGGGACTGGGAGGGTTCAGTGGTGTAAAGTGCAGAGCCCAGTTCCTCACTAAATATTGATGATCATCATTCTACCCATCAATCCTCTTCTTTATCCTCTCATGGAGAGTCATAAAAATGCAGAAATAACCAAAAGATAGGGGCCAGTGAGGGCAGGGGAGAGGAGGTTGCACAAAGGACTTGGGCATTGCAACACTGGCTCATTCACCCTGGAAAAGCGAGATGTGATAAAGGGCTTGGTGCCACTCGGTTCCAGAGTAAACAAATGCCCAGATGAGCCATCGCCCTGTATGAACCCCCCAGCACTGCAATATTGTGAACAGACAGCTTCAGGCACTCATGAGAGCTGGAGAGAAATGCGGAAAATGAGTAGTTTTGTGGAAATCAGACAAGCTCAGCGTCTCGACTTAGCGCTGCAATCCCATGCTAACCTACTGCTGTCTCCTAGGTTTATTGAAAGAACGAACCCCTGGCGTTGATCAGAAGTATCTCACATCACATTGAAATCAACAATTTTGGCAGCTCTGTTATGTCTGAATCGTGTCGGCCAGGATGTGAAACCAGTGTCTGGGAAGGCACCATCCACCATGCCAGGCACCAGAGAATACAAAGAACCCCTTCGTGCTAGTATGAAAATTAGGCAAAGCTGGATTTCTGCGCGTAGAGCTAAGGTGCTGAGCTGACTTCCACCTCCACACTTCACTATCTATATTATTTAGCCAAGAAAGGTGGGCTTAGAATTGAGGCCCGAATCCTTTTCTTCTTGTGGTGATTCCATTAAAACGTTTTGTGCACAAAGACCTATGCAGAGCTCCTAAGAAGTACCTATCAGAGATGATGACACTGAATGGATTTTAAGTTTGCAGATTTCACACACGCAGTTCCCTGTTTATGCCCTAAACTATTTCCTGCTCCAGGGGCAGCCTGCTTCCCTCTCAGGTCCCCTCTGTCTAACTCTCTTCTGTGTGTGTGAGGGGAACGGCAGCCTCCCAACTGGCCGAAGCACTGAGAACATGACAGTTTGGGGTCAGCTCAGCTTTGGGACCCTGTTAAGGGGCCACGGGCTTTCAGCAGTGGCAGGCACCCGTGAACAGCCCTGCCATCCACAAGAGTCGGGCCAAATTGATGAGAAAATGAAATTTTTCCTTTCTATTTCACGAGATGATGAGATTCTTCTGGTAGCAGGCCCAAACTATTATGTCACTTGCAGCTTTCATTGAAAGGTAATAGTTATTTATTACCGTAGAGAATCTGTTAAATTATTAGGATTATAAATTACATACAGGATGCTTCACTGAACTAGTGTAAATTTCTGGGCTTAAAAAATTTGCAAGTGCCAAGGGAAATTAAAAAAAAAAAAAAAAAAAAAAAGAATCTGAAGGGTCAGGGGAGCTACCCCAGGCACAGGAAGCAGGAATGTTTCTCTCGGGGTTCTGACTTTGCTCTTTTCTCTTCTCACTGCACATCTTCCCAGGATGGTCTCATCCACTCCCATTGGCTGCTATGAATTCCACATGGCTGCCTCTAACCCCGGTCTCTCGACCATGCCCTAAGACAGGAGTCAGCAAACTTTTCCTGTAAAAGGCTGGAGAGAAAATGTTTTAGGTTTTGTGGGCCACATGGTCTCCTGTCTCTGATGTACCTACTCAACTCTGCCTTTATAGTGTGGAGGCAGCCTAGACAATATGTAAACCAATAAGCGTGGCAGTATTCCAATAAAACTTTATTTGCAAAAACAAAGGGAGGGCAGGCTTTGGTCTGTGCAGCCATAGTTTGCCAAGCCCTGTTCTCAACTCCAACTGCCTATTAGATATTTCCATCTGCAAATTCCACAGCTACCTCAACACTCAACATCTAAAGGCTAGACACATTCTCTTTTACCCCCTCGCCAGCTGTAAATACACCAACAACACTCACGTGTTAACACTCGGACATCATCCCACATTCCCCACCCTGGCATCTCACAGTCAAGCACAAATTCTATTAACTCTAACCTCTAACTTTTACTATGTCCTCTCCATTTATGTGTCCCTGAAGTGCAGGGACCATGTCTTACTTATGTTTGTGACTACCTCTCCCTTCTTTTGTCTAATCTAATGTCTGACATGTGGAAAAGGCTGCCAAGAACGTTTATTGAATGACTGAATGAACTGTGATAACAACTCTAGAGCAACGTTTCTTAAACTTTGAGGTCCATATATATCACCTGGAGACTTTGTTCTGCAGATTCTGATTCAGTAGGTCCCGAATGAGGTTTGGGGGTCTGCATTCCTATCACACTCCCAGGATGGCTGAATACCGCTGGTCCTCGGACCACACTTTGAGTAGCAAGCATCTGGGAGCTACCCTTTGGTCCCAAAGAGGCATGGACAAGGAGATTTCTTCCCCAATTTTGATGTATTTGTTGATTTACTTCCATGGTCATTTCATTAAATCACTACTTGCACCTATGCAAAGCTTTAGAGCAATTAATAAAATAGTTCATGAGACCAAATGACTTTTAAATTTGCAGTTTACCCACATTTCCATTTCTATGCATCAGACTATTTGCTGCTTCAATTACTTCCTCCTTCTCTATTTATTCCTATCGCTTAGTGCCCACTTAATTGTAACATAACTGTGCTCATTATCTGTGTAGTGGTCCTTCTACAGCTGCTCTGCCAATGTAAGGCTTTCTTATCAAGATGTGTTACTTATCATGATTGTGCAAATCTGTCTTAAACAAATTATTATTGTTAGAAATTCAAAAGAACAGTCTGTTTCCCCAGAACTCTAGTACAATGGCCAAATCCTATTTTCAGGCTACCTACACCCCTTTTACAGCAACAAAACAGTTTTTTATCAGCAGAGCAAATAATTGCTTACAAAGCCCCAGGGACCACATGATTGTTCCCCTCCCCCACCAAATTCCCCTAAGCCCCTCTACCCCCAAATAAGAAAAAGAAGAGGTAGAATATACCAAGGTTATCTGGAGGGACTCCATATTCCAAGAAAGCTGAGCTATTTGCTCTGGCAAGTTAAAAGGATAATCCCAACATTGTGGCAAAAGTCACATTTCTCTGTATGAGTTCAGTAAAGTTAGATACCACACTGGGGATAGCAGCCCTGGCTACATTCAACTTTGCCTGGAAACTGGCTTTTAGTATAAAGATGCCACAGGTCCACAGCATGTAGCCTAGTTTAACCAAGTAATCTCAGCATTTTGGATAATTACATCTCCTCTGGGACAATGTCTAAGGATATTGAATTGTGTCAGAAAATAGGTGTCATAGTGAGTATGTGGTTCTAACTAGGCTTTTTCACTACCACTACTAAATTGTAGTAAAATGCACTATAATCAAGTCATAGTACATAAATTGCACTCTCTCTCTATTTATTTCCAATGAAGAGAATCAAATTGCCTTACCTAAAATTAGAGAAGAAAATGATCACAAAAGTATAGCAGTTTTATAACTGTTAAACAAGGTATAATATCTCTGTCTTAGTCTGCTCAAAATGCTACCGATTGGGTAGCTTATAAACAACAGAAATTTATTTTCCACAGTTCTGGAGGCTAGAAGTCCCAGATCAGGGTGCCAGCAAGGCCGAGTGAGGGTCACAGACTTCTTGCTATGTCCTCACATGGTGAAAGGGGACAAGAGAGCTCTATGGGATCTCTTCGTCAAGGATATTAATCTCATTCATGAAGTTACCACCCTCATGACCTAATCCCCTCCCAAAGGCCCCACCTCCTAATACCATTACATTGATATTAGGATTCCAAGAGGTGAATTTGGGAGGGGACACAAATATTCAGACCATAGCAACCTGATTTCATCATGCATGACATGTACGGCAAAAATTCCTATTTTCCAAAATCTGAATGACCAGAAAGTGCAAATAAAATATGTTCAGTAGTAATTAGTTTTCATGTTGACAACTCTGGGGAGCTGAAAGATCCTGAAGAATCTTCTCAGTCATCAGAGAAACACTAAGACTTAGAGAATCCCAGAGCTCAAAGAGATTGGGGGTGCACATGGTCCAATTTGCACATGGGATGGCTGTGTCCTGAATCCAGAGGGGGTAATAACTTGTCCAGTGAATGGGTGAAAAGACAAGGCCTAGGACCCAGTTTTCCAGTTTTACTCCCGCAAATGGCTTTGCACAGTACTGACCGAATGGTGTTATGTATCATAATCTTTTATACGCTCATATCTGTAGAAATTTCACAATTCACATATGGTCTGCCCTATCTAAAATTTCAACATCCACCTTGATGTTTCAGAAATCCCTTCCTGCTTTACCTCTTCATTTTTGGCATTCTGACAATTTTTTTTGAATCATGTCTCCCCTAGTAGAAGGTAAGATCCCTAAGGATGATGACTTATTTCTTTTATTCCCTGCTATATCACCTAGAGTAGTGTCCAGAGGTCAATAAATATTGGTTGAACGAAAAAAAAAAGAATCATAAAGGATAACCCTCAAACCTATCACTGCATTATCAGAATACCCCATTTTTGTGTCATCTATTTGACATTTTTCCAGAACCTCTGATGTGCTAGGCATTTTACAAGGCTGAAGTGAACCTCAGAATAATAGGTTTATTTTATTCATTCAGGTATCTTAATTTAAAGTGATCCTATTATTGTAACCTCCTCATGCAATGTCATTGCTTATCAGCTTAATTCTATAGACTGTACATATACATTACTCCCAGAAGGAATCATTTTCACCTTCAGCCTGCAGTTAGGACTCTTATGATTTCAGCAATCTGCTTCATACGGGAGGGAAACTGCAATTTGGGGGCTAGCCCGCCAAAGCTGAGAAAGATGGAGCCGATCAAAATAAGCATGCTTTGCCAGGCAATTTTGACATATTCTCTCTCTCAGATATACCCGTTAGAAAGTAAAGACTTTCAGAACTATGGGAGGATCCTTCAATTAGGAGCATACTTGGTACCAGGTATCTCATCTACTATACTTGTTTGTGAGGTAATCAGAAAAGTAGAAATTAACATATCGCTTTATTTTCTAGGAATATGATAAAAATCATAATTCCATAAGAATTTGGGAAATTGTACATTTTCATGGTTGAATGCTATGTTACCGTAAGGTCAATTCTTCTGAATTGAGAATGCTGGTATTTAAAATTGGGATTCACTCTGAGGGATTTGGTGGCACTTAGAACTATTATGCCCACGTAAGCCCACAAGTGACACTTAATCAATTGACACTTTATGACGGGGATGCCTGGAATTCTTCCATCTCAGAGCAGTTTCTAAGAATGCAGAAAAATAAAGGGCAGTAAAGTCTTATTCATCCTTCAATGCAAGGGCAGATAATTTTAAAAACTGTTCCTGGCTTTAGATTCCTACGTATCCTTCTTGGTTCACCTTAAATGGTCATCTCAAATGCTCTACCTCCCACCTAACATCAATTCCCACCTAGAATTTTCAGTCAATTAATATTCTGTGCCTATCTCATTCCCCCAGACCATATCAACATCTCCGTGGGGACAAGAACTACACTGTATTCATCTTCATTATCCTGCTTGGCTCTTAGGTCTGGTGTACTGTATATAGGAATCACTGAGAAACATTTGTTGAAAGTGAACTAGTAGAATTTTGTTGTTGCTGATGTAACTTTCCAATTACTCTTCCCAGGTTAATATTTTTTAAGTTGTATTTTATTTTTAATTGTGTTAAAATACACATGGCATGAATTTTACCATCTTAACCATTTTCAAGTATACAGTTCAGTAGTGTTAGGTACCTTTACATTATTGTGCAACTAATCTCCAGAATTGTTTTCATCTTGAAAAACTAAAACTCTATACCTATTAAACAACAACTCCCCATTTCCCCCTTTCCCCAGCCCTCAGCAACTACCATTCTACTTTATATATCTGTGAATCTAGGTACCTCATATAACTGGAATAATACAGTGTTTGTCTTTTGGTGACTGGCCTATTTCACTTAGCATAATGTCTTTGAATTCATCCACATTGTCGCATGTGTTACAATATCTTTCCTTTTAAAGGTTACACAAGAGGCGCCTGGCTGGCTCAGTCATTAAGCGTCTGCCTTCGGCTCAGGTCATGATCCCAGGGTCCTGGAATCAAGCCGTGCATCGATCAAGTACTAGGAATAGGAGATGAAAAAGAAGGATTCCCAGAAGACACTGGGCAGAATGACTATAATCAAATAAGGAATGGCACCCCTTGGATAGAATGTTGAGATGCTGTGACTCTGAGGGGCTCTTGCTTTGTGTACAATTTCTCACCCACAGAGAGTTATGTCCCATAAACTATTGTAAGACCCTCATTGTGCCCTAGTGGAAATAAGCATATAGATATGAAGAACCAGAGGGGAGAGGCGGGAGAGATCAAGAATTGGGTATCAACAAAAGTTTCTGGGAGAAATGTTCCCAAGTGGAGCATCATAGGAATGAATGATTTTCTGTTCATGCCTAAATACTTAAAAGATTAAGTATCTGTTCAAGATACTTAATCTTTGCTTCCTGGCTTGGCTAAGTATGATGGTCCAAAAGACCACATTTTTCTAAATGCATGCTTTCCCAGACTGTAGCCTTGCCTAAATGATAGGTCACCCTGGCTTAGCAGTCCGTAGAGCGCTCAGCAGAGCCCAACAGGGGACAGTGAGACCTCAGGTGGGGCATTTTTCTGAAAGTGAGCTGACTCCTCTGGGAGCTCAGCCAGCAAACCATTTCCCCCACCTGCTTTGTGAAGATCTTCTCACTATGCCACAGTCCCTCTATTTCATGGGAATCCTTCCAGCTTGGGTTCATATCCACTAACTCAGAGGCTAGAACCATGGGTATTTCTTCTCCAACCCTTCTTTTTTTTTTTTTTTAAAGATTTTATTTATTTGACAGAGAGAGAGATAGCGAGAGCAGGAACACAAGCAGGGGGAGTGGGAGAGGGAGAAACAGGCTTCCCACCCAGCAAGGAGCCCGATGCGGGCCTCAATCCCAGGACCCTGGTACCATGACCTGAGCCAAAGGCAGACGCTTAACGACTGAGCCACCTAGGCGCCCCTCCTCCAACCCTTCTTAAGATGTGACAATTTGTTCCTGGGGTAAAACCTGAATGTAAGCATTAACCCAGCAACTGGATATAGGTTCAGAAGGCCAAGGAGCACGAGGGCTGAGGGAAAGGCTTGGGAGTGAGCAGGTCATTTGTGACCTGTGAGCTGATTTCATGAGGCTCAAGTCTAGCCGCAAATGGTTAAAATGTTGATCATGTTTTTGGAATAGAGTTTGACAAAAAGAATATCTGCAAAAGATAAGGTTCTGGAAATCTGAACCGTCCAATTGCTCAAGATACAGGGAAACTTAATAAACGCAGAAGCTTTCTGTGGTCGCACTATGGCCATTAGAATTTAACATACAATCTAAGGAATGAGTAATTTCCATTTGTGGAGATTGGAGTGTGGGGAGGAAAAAATGAAGAAATAGCATATTCTGGTGGTACATTTTTAAGCTAGTGTTTTGCAAGTATAATAGGTTATTTCTATTCCTGTAAGACTCCATTTGTTTTAAAATAATGCCATTACTTGGGAATAGTCTGAGCTCCGTAATTCCTCAATTACATTTTAATAAATGGAACCCCAGAAAAACACATTCTTTTTTTTAAAAGATTTATTTATTTATTTTGAGAGAGTGAGAATGAGAGAGAGAGAGAGAGTACATGAGAGGGGGGAGGGTTAGAGGGAGAAGCAGGCTCCTCGCTGAGCAGGGAGCCCGATGTGGGACTTGATCCCGAGACTCCAGGATCATGACCTGAGCCGAAGGCAGTCGCTTAACCAACTGAGCCACCCAGGCGCCCAGAAAAACACATTCTTCAAGCAGGAGAAGAAATTTTTTTTTTCAGAACTCCCTCTACATCAGGTGGTAATCATCATGCTGTGGACATGTTCCTCTATGTGTTCTTTATAGACAATTAATCCCTTTGGAGCTCTGCTTTGTTATTAATAAAATGGAAATAATCTCTACATTGTGAGGTTTCTCTGACTGCTAAAGCTAGACTCTCTTCTTTTTTCTGCCCCGAGAAGCAAATCTACAGTCCTTGGTGACACAAATTTTGGTCAGATTAATTCCTCACCATGTTCATCCTTCAGGTTGAAAAAGAAAACCACATTTTCTGTATGAGATTTGATCCACTGTTCAAAAATACAAATTTGGCATGGTAGAGAGGAAAGGAAGGTAAGAAGGGAAGGCAGGGAGTAAGGGAGGAAGCAGCAGGAGGCAATGAGACAGTTTCACAAGAGAATAGGGGCAGAAAGCAGAAAAAGTGAAAATGATGAGCAAGAAAGAAGAACATAAAGAAATGAAAGAAAGGTGATATTTTCAGAATATGCATTGAAGTTTCAAAAAATATGTTTCAAAGCATCAGGCTGTCATGATTTGACCACTGATAGATTACTTACATTTGGGTACAGAGCTCTGATATGACAAAGGAAGGGCTTGTATTCATATCTAGTACTGTGGTTGTCACAAATTACACCCCCAATTTAAAATGTAATCTAGTGAAACATAGTTATAGAAGAAGTAAAAATGTCATGTAAATAATTCCTGAATCACTTATCCAACTTGCCCTTGACATTTTCACTGGAGTCTAAGTCACCCTCCATCCCCCATGGAGGGCAGGAATCTTGATCTATTTTGTTATCTATGTATTTCAGGTGGTTAAAACAATGCCTGGCATATGGTAGAAGCTAAATACACACTTGTTGCATAAATGGTCATTCATTCAATACTTATTATGAGATCGCTATAGGCCAGCCCTGGGCTTAGCATCAAAGAAATAAAGGTACATTTAAAACACGATAAAAAGCTTTTGCACAGCAAAGGAAACCATGAACAAAACAGAAAGGTAACCTATTAAATGCAAGAAGATATTTGCAAATGATATATCCAATAAGGAGTTAATATCCAAAATACATAAAAAACTTATACAACTCAACACCAAAAAACCCCAAATAATCCAATTTAAAATGGGCAGAGGACCTGAGTAGACATTTTTCCAAAGCAGATATGCAGGTGGCCAACAGACACAAGGAAAGATGCTCAGCATCACTCATCATCAGGGAAATGCAAATCAAAACCACAATGAGATATCACCTTACACACATCAGAATGGCTAAAATAAAACAAAAACAAACACAAAACAAAACAACAACAACAAAAAAAAAAAACAAGAAATAACACACGTTGGCGAGGATGTGGAGAAAAAGGAACCCTAAGGCACAGTTGGCGGGAATGCAAATTGGTGCAGCCACTGTGGAAAACAGGATGGAGGTTCCTCAAAAAAAAAAAAATTAAAAATAGAGCTACCATATGGTCTAATAATCCCACTCCTGAGTTTTTACCCAAAGAAAATGAAAACACTAATTTGAAAAGGTACATGCACCCGTATGTTTACTGCAGCGTTATTTACAATGGCCAAGATATGGAAGCAACCTAAGTGTTAGATGAATGGATAAAGAAGATGCGGTGTGTACACACACACACACACACACACACAGGAATATTACTCAGCCGTAAAAAAAGAATGAGATCTTGCCACTTCCAACAACATGGATGGACCTAGAGAGAATTATACTAGTAAAATAAGTCAGTCAGAAAAAGACAAATACCATATGGTTTCACTTATATATGTAACTAAGAAACAAAACAAATGAGCAGACCAAGAAAGAACAAGCAATAAAAGAGACAAACAAAATAACAGTCTCTTAAATACAGAGAACAAACAGATGGTTGCCGGAGGGGAGGTCAGTGGGGAAGGGGTGAAATAGACAAAGGGGATTAAGAGTACCCTTATCTTGATGAGCACTGAGTAATTTTAAAAAAATTAAAATTGGGGCACCCAGCTGGCTCAGCTGGTGGAGCATGTTAACTCTTGATCTCATGATTGTGAGTTCAAGCCCCAAGTTGGGCAGAGTTTATTTATTTTTTTAAAAGATTTTCTTTATTTATTTGACAGAGGGAGATAGCGAGAGAGGGAACAAGAGCAGGGGGAGCGGGAGAGGGAGAAGCGGGCGTCCCGCGGAGCAGGGAGCCCGATGCGAGGCTCGATCCCAGGACCCTGGGATCATGACCTGAGCCGAAGGCAGACGCTTAATGATTGAGCCACCCAGGCGCCCCTAGAGTTTACTTTAAAAAAGTAAAAAATAGAAATAAAATAAAATAAACCTAATAAAACATGGTTCCCACCTCCACAGTGTGGTAGCGGGAGAGAGACCTGTGAAAGACATAAGTATAAGAAGCAACAACACATGAATATGGTAAGCATAGAGATGCTGGACCTGTATTACCCGGGCTTTCTTGCCAGTTTCTATCTGCGATGCCTTGGACCAAGTCTCTTAATCTCTCTGTGCCTCAGTGTTCTCATTTGTAAAGTGGGGCTATAACTCTCATGGGGATGTCACAAGGACTGCAGAAATTACTATGGGGGATGTGTAAGGTACCTGATACAAAATAAATGCCAAGAGGTGCAGGTGAAAACATAGTAACAATGATAAAGGGGGCAGGAGGAAGCTTTGGGATATGACTGTGGCCTTGAGAACAGTGATGGTCTTACCACGTACACTTATCCCGACTCTTCAAGCTGTATACATTAAACATGTACAGCTTTGTGCACATTCATCACACCTAAGTAAGCTGGTTTATAAAAAAGAAAGACATGCAGTAGACATTTAAAACATCAGAACAAAGAATGGGGGTGTAAAGAAGGATTGATTCTGGGAACGGAGGTGGCCGCTGTCAGGAAAGACCCCCAGCGAACACCTGCCCTCTTCTCTGGGCGGGGTCTCCTAACGTGGCTCCCCATTTGCCAGGTTGTCAGGGGACTGGATAGCACAGTTCAGAACGGTGCGAGCCCAGACCTGCTTGGCGGCGAGAAGTCCCATCAGGAGATGACCCAGCACTCAACTAAGGCAACGGCCGTGGGAAAGTGATGCAGGCTGTGGAGACCAGAGATGCCAAGGAGCCGAAGCCACCCCAGACCCCCCCCCCCCCCCGGGAGCTTCAGTCACTGGTTCCATGTGGGCGGGAAGGAAAGGGGAGAGAGAAGGTGGAGGATGAGGTTGGGGGATACAGACAGAAATCTTGGGCTCTTGGGCTGTTTTTTACTGCACCTCAATGACTTGTTTTGTTCTTTAGTCTTCCATCAATAGTCATTTTTATAAACAAGTATTTATTGGGGGAGTTAGTCATCTAATTTGTGAAATTACATTTTAGATTTTTATGTCCTTTTTCAAAAGAAATGCCTATTCATTATAGGAGATTTTAAAAATGCCATTGGGTACTAAGAATAAAACTTCACCTCTTATCCCATTTACTACAATACTACCCTGTTTTGATCTTTATCCTTCTCATTGTTTATACATTATACATTAAAAAAGTTTTTAATTGCAAAAATGAGATCAAATGGTGTCCACTGCTTTATAGCCTGATTTTTAAAAATTAAATGTGAACATGATTACATGTCGTTTAATATTCTACACGATCAATTTTAACAACTTGCAAGTATTTCATTATACGGATGTATCATAATGTATTTTTATGTACTCCCTTACGTGAACATATAAGTTGCTTCCATTTTTTTCTATTACTGAACATTCCTGTGGATGCATCTTTGCACACATCCTTGATTTTAGTGTTCATTTCATGTATTTCATCTGCACAATAATGTCAGAATGAGGGAAGGAAAGTAAATACATAAAGTAGTTGATTGTACTCTTCACAGGAATTACTCCAACCACAAGTCCCTCCACCCTGGAAATGCCATGTGCCTGCCCCATAGGGGCTAGAATGGGGTGCGAGAAACCCATTTGAAGTAGGGAACATCTTGCTTGGCCATGATTCCAGGAATCAGCACTCAAACCCCTCACTCTGCTACATTCCCAGAGCCCGGCCAGTTAGGAGCCATACCAAGGCCAGGGCAGTGTCGATGAGCCAGGCAAGGTGGGCTTCCCCTGTGTCCCCCTCCAGGAGACAGGCAACAGCCTAGCTTTCACAGCAAAGGAGCTGAGCACGACATAGCACGCCTCCTTACAGCCCTGCACAGACCACAGGAGGGGTGGCCTTGGATTGGGCATTCTGCCTCTCTGCCGCATACCCTACCACATGCTAAGCCAAGAAAGGACAGTGACAGTGGGAAGGAAAAGGAGGAGCAAGATAAGAAAACTCAGTCATCTGAGATAGCATGCTTCCATCCCCTGGGCTGCTATAAATATATTGATAGAGGAGGGGAGGAGATGAGCACATGGTTTGGCTCCTGGGAGTAGAGAAGGGGCAGGCAAGTTAGGAGGGTGTCTGAGGGGTTTGCACCCCACTCAGAAATGCAAGAGTAGAATAAGTCAACAGAAAGAAAGAAAGAAAAGAAAAGAAAAAGAGCACTGCTCCTCTCCAGTCCGCTCATCTGGAAGAGTGAACTAAGCTAAATTGGGCTAACACCAAAAGAACAGTGCCCTTCCAAACTCATTTTGAATCCTAGTACAAAGTCTATTATTTTTAACTCAAAGAGGGATTTTGGTTGCTTTTTAAAATTTATTATTATAAAAGACTATGGCCTATTGGTTCTGTCTTTTCTCTAAGAGGGGATACCCTCCAAATAAGGTCTCTGTTTTTTAATCCTCATTTGTTCAATCATTGACTTGTCCATTCATCACACATTGATAAACTGTAATTGATTGGTAATCCACTCTGTGCAGGACATGGCATTGCCAGGTATTGTGTGTATGGTCACGAGCAGAGCGGATCCCCGTGCTCATGCAGCTCTGGGCTTGTGCGGAGAACACAATTAACAGACAGGCAAATAAATTATTACAGATAAAGTGCTATGGAGGAAATAAAGAAAGTACCATCATGAGACTAACAAGGCAGACCTGCTTAGGTAGCTACAGACGGCATCTCTGAGAAGGGACACAATAGGACTGTCAGTCACGCAATGGGTGAATTTTCCTTCTGGGCACACAGGAAGACTACACGCCCAGGCCCTTGCATCGGGGTGAAGCCATGTGGAATGTGGGTGCAAGCGACACTTTCCACTTCTAGGCTTAGCCTAAACAATCCTCCACGTGTTCCTTATTTCTCACCAGGTGAAAGCAGGTGGTCCTGCGGAGGATTCCCAGAAGGCCACGGGGTTGGAGGGGGCACATGCTGGAATGGCTTGGTGGCCATGGGACCCACAGGGGAGTCCCCATTCTTATTTCTGATTTACACACACACCAACCACATTGGGCCAGGACCCAAAGGCAAATAAATTTTATTATTTTTTTTAAACCACTAAGATTTGGAGTTGTAAGTGATTGACTATTCTGAATGAGAGAGGAAGCAAGGTTACACTACAGCCTGAAGGGTGTGCAGAAGTCAACTGTTGGGAGGTCTGGGACAAGGACATTCAAGGCAGAGGAAGCAGCACGAACCGAGGGCCAAGGCAGGAAGCCCGTGGAACGGACAGAAAGCTGGACGTCTTGGAGCCAGGTGAGTGAAGAAGTAACATGAGGAAAGGCTGCAGTGACAGGAGGGGCAGGTGATACAGAGACCCCACCCCCCCATCGCTCTTTCTCTCTCTCTCTCAAAAAAAACCAAAGAGGTTGCAGACCCCTAAAAAATATTTGAAGCGATCCTGAATTGGGGGCCATTAGACTTATAGAAAATTGGGCTCCTCGAATCTCAATTTCCTAGGTTTGGGTAAGATTTAACAGAAGGGGAAGCAATGAACAGTGATAAGATGTATCTGGGTTATCCCCCTTTTGTTTTCCCTAAAATGGGGTTTGGGGACTGCTCCCTTAAAAATGTCATCACAATAAAATTATATTCTTAAGACTAAAGAGGCTTGGACATAACCAATCACATCTAAAGCACAGAGGACTAATTATTAGACACACTTCACACCTCTGGAGGGAAATGCTCATTATTGTGTTAGAGGGCAGGAATCCGGCAACTCGGCAGAATGCAAATGACCCAGAGCAATTCCACTGGAGCTGGCGTGATTACATTCCCATATCGTCCCTCAAGGATGCTAACAAAGCTACTGGGACAGGAGGGACTCTGCAGTGGTTCTTACATATCGATTATACTGGATTAAGTGGTCTGCCACAACATTTAAATAATAAACAAAACACTTGAGGAATCACCTTGGACACCGGATTCCCTGGATGTTTGTTCTTAGAGGGTGAATTTATCACAGGACAAGGATATTGTGATTTATGTAGCACCTGCTGTACCACTTTCTTCCTTCTTTCAGCCCCCAGGATCTCCTTGCCCTACAACGTCCCTGAGGCCACACCCACCTTCTAGGCAGTCAGCACAGTCTGCAGTGACTCATCCTGGAGGGATTTTTTGTCTTCCCATCACTACCCTCCTTCTATATGTTTTGCTTTGTGGATCCTCTTTATTGTTTATTAAACAAGTTACTTAATCAGAACATTCTCCTTTCTTTTACATGATGCCAGGACTTCCATTTTCCAGGAGATACTATAATTAACTTCTCAGGAAATGTTTACATTGCCTATAGTTTTTAAGCTTGAAACACCCTCCCAGGAAACCGATAAAACAATATGACGCTTTCAGATCTGCTTCTTAAGACACAGCTAGCTTAGGGACCACAGATTTGCTGGCTCACTCTGTGTGCTACCAACGACATCCATGAATCCTCACACACTAGCTTCCACACCCCATCCTAAGGAGGCCTAACTCACAATGGGACCAAAGGCCAGTCACAGCACTCGGAACATTTCTGTGGTATTTGCCTGACACTGATTTTGCATTTTGCCCACTAGACGTGAGCACTCTAGATATGGAACACAGAAATCTGAGACACAAATAAGATTCAAGTAAGTATGTATTTTAAAAGGTTTGGTGGAGGGTAGGGGAGCAGTGGAAGAGAGAAAGGAGACAAAGAGAGATGAAGGAGAGAAGGGCAATAAGAATAGAAAAAGAAGAAGGAAGGGGGAAATGAAGGCAAGTCAAGAGAGATCACCATTACATAGATGGGCTTTCTTATTCAGAAGAATACAATTTGGGCCTGAAGGGTTACTTTCTGGCAGTCCATATGGCTTCTACACAAGTAAACTTTATCAGACTTTTCATTCTCTGCAATGCAAACCAGACAGCTAACTGTACAATTGCTTTGATTACTTGGTCTCTAAAAATTAGCCAGCTATTGACTCAACTTTCCATTTTATCATGCCTCCAAGATTTAAACAAATGCAAATTTTTTTAACAAATCACAAGCTTTGTGATAAAATCAGGGTAAGTGCCAGAACTACTGTGAAACGATTTTGTTTTCAGATAAAAACAAATTTCATCTTTGTCACAGAGGAGACTATCCATACTGATATGCTGGGTGCAGAATAATTGTTTTTATGATTTTAAGCATGTAGAATAGCAGATAAAGGGATGTTCTTTCTAAGCCATTTCTATCCCCAGCACCTAAAACAGGATGGCCTGACATAGTAAAGACTCAAAAATATGTGTCAGACAAAAATCTATCCCCTCAGCTGCCCTTTTCTACTTCCTCCTCCATCTTGCCAGGTGCCCTTTCAGACCAGGATGGAGGGGAGAGGAGGAGGGAAAGGTCTTACTCGATTCGTATTCATACCGCTAAAAGAAGGCTTAGGTGCTCTCCCAGCAAGTATTTAAAGTGTTCTCTTCTCCGGGAGTGATTTCATGTGTTCCCCCTGAAATCACGGGGGATCTCTCACCTGTAATAAATGCTGGTTGCTTAGGGCTCCTTCCTCGGCCACTGGAAATCTGGAGGCCCACCCTCCTTTTAGTGTCACTTTACCTTCCAAGTGACTCTCCTGGATGACTATCTCTGAGCCTGCCTTGCATCTGCTTCATGAGAAACAGTCACTCTTTTGCCCTGACAAATGCCTGATACCCAATGGGCCCACCATGCGACAAGCTGAGAGCAACCTGACCTTTAGATTTCTTAGGGGTGAGTCAGGCCCCAGTCCACTGTGTCCACCAAAGTGCAGAGGACACTTATTAAACCCTCCAAGAGGTCTAGCTGAAGCTATTCTCCCTGTGCCTGAGGAAAGGGGCAGGGACGCTCCCCACCTTTTCTGGAGAGGGTGAGGTTTTGAGCACCGTGCGTGGGTTGGCTTCAAAATTCTAACTCTCCACCTTGTTATCCCCCCAAATGTGGGTGAGGAGTCAAGAGTCATACAGCCACTTGTGTCCGTGTCTTTTCCACTTCTTCGTGGTGGTCTTTCCCAAATTTTGAAATGGCACATTTACTATACTGGGTGCCCAGCCAATACCGAGATTAAACTAGTTCCTTTTTTGGGGCGCCTGGGTAGCTCAGTCAGTTAAGCGCCTGCCTTCGGCTCAGGTCATGATCTCAGGGTCCTGGGGTTGAGTCCTGCATCGGGCTCCCTGCTCAGCGGGGAGCCTGCTTTTCCCTCTCCCTCTGCCACTCCCCCTGCTTGTGCTCTCTCTCTGTCAAATAAATAAATAAAATCTTTAAAAATAAAATAAAATAGTTCCTTTTTCATATAGTATTATACAAAAACAGTCCATTTTATACTAAAATTTGAACATCTAGATTTCCAAAGCAGATTAATCAAGACAATGATTGCATTTTACAGTTTTTCATGTGGTTCGGTTTAGGAGGTATCTCTCTCTACAAATCACGGCTTGGCTAAGCCTCTCTATATGTGTTTTTTTACTTGCTCCCTCTGTCATTTTTGGTTTCTGAGCTCTCAGCTACAGCCCATATCATACCAGTCTCCCAGGGATATCACCGGATCAAGTTTTAGTCATCTGCAAAGTTGGTTTGGTTCACTATTTATGTCCTCTAATTTCTCCGTGAACTTCTATGAAACTGTGAAATTGAAATATTTGAGTTAGGAGCATATTTTTAGGAACTAGCCCCGGTGGCTTTTTGTGTGTTTGTTTTGTATGCTGTCCCTGCAGCCAGTGACCCTTGCCCATTCCGTCAGCTAGGACTACTGCTTTTATGACTTTACAGAGAAAGGATGACACAGCATAATGGCAGAAAACAAAGAAATGGATTCTTTTCTATTTCAAAATCTTGGGCCCTGGAATGGGCTGAAGATTTGGAAGGATGAGTATTAAGTAAGGAAAGACTCTGTTCAAGTCCCACAGGCCAGGGGAAGCTAATAGACCAGTGGAGGGTGGTAGAAAGGTGCCAGAGGATGGGGGTCCCTAAGAAGCAGCCACAAACCCCACCCATCTCCAGGCAGAGCCCTGAGAGGAGTGGATAAAGGACACCCTCCGGTAGAACTAGGGAAAATGAGGCCAGGAGCTTTGCACCTGCCTGTCCTGGTAGTTTGGAGGAGGAGGAGGAGGAGGAAACACCAGGGTGGAGATGTGTGTGTGGTGTGCCTGGGCAAGTGAGGCAGCCCCAGATGGACCCTAATGCCCGAACACATCCTAAGAACAGGTGAATGACTCCTAAAGGTAGCACATAAGTGGTGACAAACCTTATACAGCCTGCCGAGTTTCACCTCTGGAAAGAACAACTTCTGTGAATCAAGTGTATCAAGAAAGTAACTCAGAAGACAGGCAGACCTTAAGGTATCTTGCTGTGGGGGATATGTGCCAGTGCCAACACAGCAATGACTCTGAGGAATAGACCACTGGGGACCAGGAAACAGATGCCAGCATCAACACATGACAGCAACGAGAAGTCAGCCTGCTGCCCCAATGAGGGGTACTGGGTGAGGCCCCCAGAACCTGGACAGACCTGGAAGAGGAGTGGGACAGAGATCTAAGCACTGGCCCCAGAGCCTGTATTTGGCTGCTGTAGTGGATGGAATAGTGTGCCACCACCCCGCGCCCACCCCCGCCAAATTCATGTCCACCTGGAACCTCAGAATGTGATGTTACCTAGAAACAGGGTGTCTGCAGATATAATTAATTAAGATGAAGTCATACTAGATTAGGGTGGGCCCTCGGTCCAACGACTGGTGTCCTTGTAAGAAGAGGAAACAGAGACACAGAGACCCACAGGGAAGCATGCCCTGTGAATATGGAGGCAGAGATTGGAGTGAAGCAAGCCATAAGCCAAGGAACGCAGTGGATTGCTTGCTGGGCGCTGTTAGAAACTGGAAGCGAGGCAGGGAGCACAGCCCCACCGACACCTTCTGGCTCCTAGACTCCAGAACTGTGAGGGAATACCCTTTGCTGTTCTAAGCCACCCCATTAGAGTCTGTTATGGCAGCCCCAGGGAACTAGCCTAACCCCTAAGCACGCTGCCCCTCCGCACGTGGCACCGACCAGCAGCACTGCGACAGGTGGGAGACAGGCCCCAAAGGGTCTCATCCAGACGGGACAGAAGCCAAGGACTTCCATCTGACCGAAGGCCTCATCAGCTCTGAGCTCAATCTGGAGCTCTGCTCTCAAAAGGAGGTCCATTTTTGGGATTCAGTTGGGATCAAGTGCAGCACCAGTAGAAGGCTCGCTCCTGAGAGGCTCTCAGATGCTCTCAGCCTTTCTGTGGTGTCCTGCACTACAGATGGTCCAGACCCCACCCAGAACTCCCCTCATCCTGGCTCTGAAAGGACAACACGGCACATGGGGAAGGGCTGCAGATCTGGACCTGGGGGGTGAACACTAGCTTAGCTAGGTGACCTTGGGCAGGTCACGTAGACTTGCTCCTCCCATCTCATCTTACCTACAGTATATGAATTATACTGCTTGCCCTACTTCATCTCAAAGGACTGCAGTAGAATGAGAATGGTCTGGAGTTGGGTTATTTTTTTTTAAGATTTTATTTATTCGTGAGAGAGAGTGAGTGGGGAGGGAGAGGGAGAGAGTCTGAAGCAGACCCCACACTGAGTGCAGAGCCTGACATGGGGCTCAATTCACAATCTTGAGATCATGACCCGAGCTGAAACCAAGAGTAGAACACTTAACCGACTGAGCCACCCAGGCACCCCGGTCTTGAGTTTTAATACACTGCATAGGAAGAAGTACTTATTATCATGATGACTGTAGATTTGTCTTCTCCTTCCTCTTCAAATAAGTCAAATAAATTTTCGGTCTAAGGCACAAATTGATAAAAACTCAAACTTAAAAACACATTTCCAGGGTGCCTGGGTGGCTCAGTTGGTTAAGCGACTGCCTTCGGCTCAGGTCATGATCCTGGAGTCCCGGGATCGAGTCCCACATCGGGCTCCCTGCTCAGCAGGGAGTCTGCTTCTACCTCTGACCCTCTTCCCTCTCATGCTCTCTGTCTCTCATTCTCTCTCTCTCGCAAATAAATAAATAAAATCTTTAAAACAAAACAAAAAAAAACACATTTCCAATATCTTTCTTGAAGCTGACAACTCAGCTAGACTGGAGCAGGACACTTTGAGGGCTGGGAGGTGAAGCACTATCATATCCACCTGTGGCACCAGGAGTTTATGAGCCGCTCTTCCCCTTGGGGAACAGGGGCAAAGCCAAGGAGCCCTACGGAAGAGCCAGCGATCAGGCTGGAGGATGGCAAGTGTAAGTCCACCAGCCTGTTCCAAACTGGCCACTGCAACTGTACTTTTCTAAGAGAGTTAGCTACAGGAGTATAGTTCAGCTGAGAGTCATTTAAAAAAAACTGGTGAAATATACATAACAAATTCACCATCTTAACTATTTTTAAGTGCATGTTCAGAGGCATTAAGAATATTCACATGGTCATGCAACCATCACCACCATCCATTTCCAGAACTTTTTCATCACCCTAAACTGAGACTCTGTGCCTATTACACAAGAACCCCCCACTCCCTCTAGCCTCTGGCAACCACTCTTCCACTTTCTGTCTCTATGAACTTGGCCACTCTATGTAATTACATAAGTGGAATCACACACTATTTGTCTTTCTGTGTTTGGCTTGTATCACTTAGCCTAATGTCTTTAAGGTTCATCCACATTGTAGCACGTATCAGAATTTCATTCCTTTGTAAAGGCTGCATAATATTCCTGTGTGTGTGTGTGTGTGTGTGTGTGTGTGTATGTGTGTGTGTGTTATGTTTTGCTCATCCATTCATCCATTGATAATGGGTTGTTTCCACCTTTTGGCTATTGTGAATCATGCTGCTATGAATGTGGGTGTGCAAATATCTGTTCAAGTCCCTCCTTTCAATTCTTTTGTGTAGCAGAGAGTAATTTTAAAATGTAATCTGTAGAAAAAAACTAGTAACTGCTAGAGAAACCTAAAATAATTAAATTTACCTTTCTAAGAATTCAAAAAGGAAGCCATCGTTAGGGTTTTCAGAGCTCATGTTATAAATTATCACAAACTTTTTAAGAAAAATGACAAAGAACTCTCTAGATTCTATTTATTAGAGGACTATACAAATGACAGGAATTAATTATTTTGATGATTACCAAATTTTACACCTGTCATTTATATATTTAATGTTAAGATTATAGCTTTAATTATCAAAATTGACTACTGAACATGAAAATATATTCATTTAATTTCTTAGAATATTTTGGTTATAGCTAACATCATACATATATAAATAAGCATTTTGAAAATACTGCATGTGGTAACATGTAGTTCTAAGGAATATCATGCTTCATGTGATAAGCTTATTCCTCTGTTTTATCAAATGCCTACAAGTAAATCAAATTTAAATGGGTGAAGACAAGGCACTTACTATTTAAAGAATCCCTAAAGGAAATCTTTTGGAAAATATACTTTTTGTTATTCAAATGATCACCTGTTAATTTCTCTACTTCAGAACTTCATGTTCTGGCATTTTTTTGAAAAAGAGAAACTCTTCGAGTCTGAAAAATGAATCACCACTTTCTTTTTTTAAAACTTTACCAATTGGGCTCATCATATTATTTTTTTGGCTCAAAGCATTATGCTGTATCTTTGGCTATTTTGAGCACACTGAAAAGTAGAAAAGAGCATCACTCAACATTGAGAAAGAATGTAAAAGGGCAATATTTTCCCAGGATTGTCCATACAGAAGCCAGCTGTCAGAGGCCCAGGGAGACACCACATGCTTTAATGGACTGTCTCGCCTTCTCCTTTTTCCTCTCACCAGCTCGCCTTTTTCCTCCTATTTCATTAATGGCCAATTCCTGTCTCTTCTCTTTTCAGGATATTTCTGGCCTCACTCTCCTCTCTTCTCTCTGAAATGCCCTAGTTCAAGACCTCACTGACTTCTGTTTAGTGTGTGTTGTCTCCAGTCTCTCTCATCATTTGCCATTGCCTCTGCTCCCAAGTCCATACTCCTCAGCTCGACATGGAAAACTTTCCATAATTTGACCCCAGTCTTTTTTCCTAGTCTAACTTGCGCTCTTGTTCCTCATGCACCTTGGACTGTAGTGAAATCTGCTCCTTCTGGGTTCCCTCTGAGTTCCTGCCTCCAAATCTTCACTCCATGTTATTTTCTCTGTCTTCCCTGTTTCTCCTTCCTGGAAACTCAGGCTCTCATCTGTACTCTCATGGGGGAGTTATTGATTTGTCTCTTAAAACGCTTGTCACTTTCTACCCCATGTGTCAGTTATCTGTGTTTATACCTCAGTCCCTCATGTCTCCTATCTAATAAAAGTTCAGGAATGATCATGGGATACCAAGCAGTATCAGTAGCCTTGTTTCATAATTGTATTACTCTTATGAACAGTCAGAGTTTTGAGTTATGTGCAATAATAATAAAATAATACACAGAGGACACGTTGTGCTTTCCAAATCTATTACCTATTATCACAAGACTTCTGAAAGAGGTGACATCTCCAATCCTCATTTGACATGAGCAAAATGAAGCAAAGATCTAGGAAAAAACCAGTGTTGCTGTATCAGGCGAACAGGAATTTGTGAAGGTGCTAGAAAAACATAAAGTATTCACAAGAATGAAGCTCAGCCTGACTACGCACCCTTTGCTACAGTCTCCAGACAGCACTACCTATGAATTCAGGAATGTCTTGATTTATGAGGATCATCAAGATTAACAAAACTTCAGATGAAACACAAGAGTGAGTGTGTTCTCTCATGACAATAGAAATCGCCACAGATCACTATTAGTAATGTTCTTTAGGACAGATTCTCCTTTTTATTTTATTTTTTAAAAGATTTTTAAAAACTTATTTGAGAAAGAGAGAGAGAACATGAGCAGGAGGAGGGGCAGAGGGAGAAGCAGGATCCCCCTGAGCGGGGGGGTGGGGGCGCTGAATCCCAGGACTCCGGGATCATGACCCGAGCTGAAGGCAGCCACCCAATTGACTGAGCCACCCAGGCACCCCCAGATTCTCCTTTTTTAATTCAGAGGAGCCATTAGCAGGCATCTGCCTGGATTTGCCTTGCTCTCAAGTGCAAATCTCACCTCCAGTCAATCTCCTGTCATTGAGGTAACTTTGTACACAGAATCAGGCTAGTGGCAAAGTATCCCAAGGAGCCTTTACCTGTTATAACTCACTCTTCACCCCTGCAAGGCAATTCATAAGAAATTCTTTGAATCTCTGGCTTCCATTATGCCTCTTTATACTATTAAATAGATTTAGAGCACTTTACCTGTTTTGTCCATCACTTTTTCAATGGAGTACACATAAGCCATTAGAAAGGAGCGCTTTTTTAAAAGTACACAACGGAAAGCCAACCCAGCCCTATAGCATGCAAATACCCTGGCCAAAGCTAGCAGAGTCTGTTAGGCAAATCCTCTCTTGGAGATACCTTTTATTCCCTTTGGAGTGTCCAGCAGTTCTCTGTTGTTTTACCTCCTAG
Source organism: Callorhinus ursinus (assembly GCF_003265705.2). NCBI lineage: Eukaryota > Metazoa > Chordata > Mammalia > Carnivora > Otariidae > Callorhinus > Callorhinus ursinus. Next base: position 44,789,062 of record NW_027397074.1, on the reverse strand, counting down.
CACTCAGCAACATACGAGCTATTTACCCAACACACTGGGGGTCCTTACATATAGAACATTTTAGCATATGTTTAATAAAACACATTTGATATATCTAGATTTTTTAAAAGATGATTAAACGTAAATCTTCCCTTTTTGGAGTAATCCTGGCTGTGAGCTTCTTGGCCCTTGTACTTATTTCTTCAACACAGAGGATTTCTAGCATGTGGTGCCCATGGACAGCTCAGCCAAGACCATGCCATTTTTCCCTCCTCTGGGACCCAACGCCCAACATCTCATACATCAGTGAGGCCTCCCACCAGACCCTGTTGGCTCAAGGCCCTTTGTTAATTTGCCTAATCCTTTCTGCCGGCAAAGGCAGCAATGCCACTGAGGACAGAGCTGCATTAGTCAATAATCTGCTTCCTCTGATCTTGCTAACAAATATGAAGAGATGGGTGAATAGGCTCAACAGCCAAGTATTCTGGGCTTCATGTATGCTACCGGGTGAAAATATTGGTAGAAAAGCTTCAGTAACCATGAATGGATGGTCTTGTGGTTTTACATACCTTTCTAGACTCCTGAGATTTACTGTTGGGTAGTTTCTGATAAAGAACTGCCACAGTATAAATGCAATGTAATTCTTAGACCCTCAGACTCGCATTTCAGAAAAGCAGAAGTTGAAATCCAGCTCTGTGTTGTAAAACAATCTTAACGTAAGTTGCTTAACCTGTTTCTTCCTCTGCCAAACAAGAGTGAGACGACCCCCACTGGCCTCTGTCTGTAGACGCATCTGAGGGCCCCTGGACAAGCGCACAGTGCAGGGCAAGAAGGACGGTTATGCCCAGGATTAAGTGGGAGGCTTTGTTGTGGTGCACAAGTGCTTTCTCTTTATAATGTCTACGTAGACACAAAACAGTAGGAAAAGGAAAATAACCAGCAAGAGGGGGATTTATAAGAATGAACTTTTACCTGATAAAAAAGGGACTGTATACATTTCATTACAGTTCTAACTATACTGAGTGTCTTCACTCTCCAAGGCACTTTCTAGGTGTTAAAAACACCAGAAAAATAAAATGCAATCCCTGACCTCAATGTGCTTACATTTGGTGTATATGTCTTTGGGCGTGTCTGTGTGTTGTGACTATATGTGTGTATATGTGTGTGTCCATGTCTGTGTGTCTGGGTTCACACTAAACTGAGGTACACTGGAGCTTGCTATTCTAAGGAGCATGGTTTACACGGGGAGTCCAGGCTGATTGGCAAGGATCTGGAAAAGCTTCACAGACAAGTCTGTGTGTGTGTGCTGGGCCCTGACAGGAATGAACTTCTGAAAGCAGAAATAGAGAAGGGATTTGGGAAGAAAGAAAAAAAAAATACGTGAGAAAAGGCGGGGAGTGGAGATAGTGCAAGGCATGTCCCATGGATAGCAATGTGCTGATGTGTACAGGTAATGTCAACTGGACACCTGTGAGGCCTTTACCTGCCTAGGAGGCACCAAAGACAGGCAGGAGGGGTCCTCTACATCTCCAGCAGTCTCTCAACCTGCACTTATACCGCCTCTGAATCAAAATGAGCCACATCAAGGCTGTTTCTCTGACTCTGCCCTTGTCCTTCAGTTTGGCACAAAAATGGCACTTTTTGCTGCTTACAAGACAGATTCTAAGGATTATACTTGGAATTTAGAGTTCTGAGGAAGTGTTTCTATGTACACAGGAAGGCTGGCAAAACAAGAAAGGCATTCCACCTCCCAAAACACTCTTGTTTTTCCTAACTCATTTAACTATAAGAAAACTAAGAATCCTTTAAACTCCTATAAGGTATGAGACTCAAGTAGTTCTGTAGTATTCTCCAAGTGCATTGCTAACAATAAAGAGAACATTCACCATTCATTCATTCTTTCCTTCATTCAACAACTATTTACTGAACACCTATCATGCAACACAGCTGGTCTAGGCACTGGGGATGTGGTAGAGAACACAGTAGATAGCCCCCCACCCTGCCCTGCCATGGAGCTCACAAGCTAGTGGGTGGAGACTGACAATAAATGAAACAAGCAAGTCAAAGAGTAAGCCAGACTATGAGATGCACTATGAAGATAAGGGGCAGGGAAAGAACATAGGTAGTGCCGGTGACATGTGAGCTAATACTTGAAGGAAGAGAGGGGTAGAGATTCATGCAGATATCTATGAGAAGAGCCTCTGTGGCAGGAGGAACAGCAATGCAAAAGCCCCGAAATGCACCTGAGGTGGTTGAGGACGCCAGGATGCCTAGAGCTGAATGAGGGAAGGAGACGGTAGTGAGATATAAGGGCAGAGATGCAGCAGCAATCAGGAGGCTGGCGCGAGAGGACCATTAGTAGAGTGCAGATTGTGGAAGCAACTAGAAGTTGATATTTCATGGTGGAGAAGTGAATGATTGATATTAGCAGATGCGGCTGAGAGGTCAAGTAAGGTGAGGGCTGAGAATGGACTCCTGAAGTCAGTCAACGCCGTGGAGGTGGTGGTTGGTGACCCTAACTAGAAGGGATTAGGTGGAGGGATGGGAGCAAAAGCCTGATTGCAGCAAATTCAATGGAGAAAGGGAGGGAAAGAATAGACCACAAAGCGTTTTGCCAAAAAGGGAGCAGAGATATGAGTGGTCACTGGATGAGGAAATGCTGCCAAGAAAAGTTGTTTTAATATAAGGAACCCATACAACCCAATAGCAAAAAGGCAGATAATATGATTTAAAAATGAGCAAAGGACCTGAATAGACATTTTCCCAAAGAAGACGTGCAAATGGCCGGTAGGTACATGAAAAGGAGCTCCACATCACTCATCATCAGGGAAATGCAAATCAAAACCACAATGAGATACCACCCCACACCTGTCAGAAGGGCTGTTATCAAAAAGATAAGAGAACAAGCGTTGGCATGGATGTGGAGAAAAGGGAACCCTTGTGCACAGTTGGTGGGAATGCAAATTGGTGCAGCCACTATGGAAAACAGGATGGAGGTTCCTAAAAAATTTAAAAATAGAGCTACCATATGATCCAGCAATCCGACATCTGGGTATCTATCGAAAGGAAATGAAATCACTATCTCAAAGAGATGCCTGTACCCCATATTCATTACAGCCTTATTCAAAGTAGCCAAGATACGGGAACAACTGAAGTGTCCCCCAATGGATGAATGGATAAAGATGTTGTGGTATTTAGCCATGAAGAAGGAAATCCTGCTATTCAACAACATGGATGAACCTTGAAGGCAATATGCTAATTGAGATAAGTTAGAGAAATAAAAGTACTTCTTGATACTACTTATATATGAAATCTAAAAAGAGCTGAACTCATAGAAACATATACAGCATGGTAACTATAGTTATAATACTGTATTATATATTTGAAGTTTGTTAAGAGAATAGATCTTAGGGAGCTGGGGTGGCTCAGTTGTTAAGCGTCTGCCTTCGGCTCAGGTCATGATCCCAGGGTCCTGGAGTTGAGCCCCACATCGGGCTCCCTGCTCGGCGGGAAGCCTGCTTCTCCCTCTCCCACTCCCGCTGCTTGTGTTCCTGCTCTCGCTGTCTCTGTCTCTGTCAAATAAATAAATAAATAAAATCTTAAAAAAAAAAAAAGGAGAATAGATCTTAAATGTCCTCATGGCAAAAAAAAACCCCACAAAGGTAACAATGTTAGGCGATGGATCTGTTAATCTTATTGGGGTAATCATATATATATGTGTGTGTGTGTGTGTATATATATGGATATATATATGTGTGTATATATATATATATATATATATATATATATATCCAATCATCACATTGTATACCTTAAACTTACACAATGTCATTTGTCAATATATCTAAATAAAGTCGGGGGGGTAGTAAAAAAAAAAGAAATTGAAAAGCTGTTTTTGTTTGACTGATCCTTTTTGTTTTGTCCTGTTTTTTAAGTGAGAGAAATAACAGCCTGTTAGTAGGCTGATAGGAATGGATCCAGTAGAGTGGAAAACTGATGATGCTGGAGAGAGAAGGGGAGTCGTTGGAGAGGGAGACTCTAGTGGACAAGTGAATGGGATTACCTTAGGCAGCAACAGAGACAGTTCATGACCTGGAAAAAAAGAGAAGGCAAAGCAGCCGAGCACCAAGGCTGGAATGCAGATGAGTGCCTGGAGCTCATGGAGATCCTCTTCCGACAGCTCCATCCTCTTCTCATTGGGAGTGTGCAGGGGGCTCGTGGTAGAAGAGGAAGACAAGGGTGGGTCAAGCGGGGCCTGGGGTGCTTGACCCTGAGTGGGGAGGAGGTATGACATGATCTGACCTGCATTTTGGAAGCTCCCAATGGCATGTGGGTTCTGAAGGGAGACAAAGATGGAAACAAAGCAGCAAACAGTTAGGAGGTTACAGCAATGACCTAGGATGAAGATGAGATGTCTATGGGCTTTTGTCATAGACCACAGTGGTAGCAACGGAAGTGGTAGCAACAGATCAGATTCTGAATATATTCTGAATACAGGTGAGTATGGAAGAGTCAGTCAAGTACAGGGTATTTTATTGTTTTGCACCCAAAGGAATACAACAAAACCAAGAGATGTTATTACAACACTTAAGACAAAAAGCAGTCACATTTCAGGTGCTTTTTACTGACAATAATCCAGTTTTTAACTAGCAAAGACTATTCCAGAACTGTGGCAATGTCAGTAAGTGAGGCCAGTAAACACATAAAAACCTGTTGGTATTATAAAGCATTGTAGAAATTGAAGCTGTGGTTAAAAGCAAGGCATCTGTATCTGGTCCAATAAGCCAATTGTCAGGAATGAGTCAATAAATCACAAAATTAGTGTGAAAAATATTTCAAGCTTTCCAAGATCAAAGAACGGATAGTAAAATACTAACTTGATGTCCTTTTAACTTTCTTTCCTCAACATTTATTAGTGTTTGACCTCCCTTGAAATGAGAGTTCCATTATAAGGTCTTTTGATAAATGGATTGAAAGGTTGCTCAAAGCACTCCATCGTCACTCAGTATTTTCTATTCTCCAGTGAAACACTATTAGTCTGCATTTTATAGTAACTGTCCTCAGCATATCAAAAACATGCATCTCTACTCAACACAGAGAAGAACTAAGAGGATTGCCCTTTCTCTCCCTTCTCTGCCACTGGTAACTACGATTACAGATACTCTTACAGATAAAGTAGGAACACGCATATTTACATAGCATGGTAAAAGTGTGACCATGCCTGGTCATTCACGGGGCCTACTGTGAACACATTTAATCTAATATTTAGGGCTTGAAACAACCAAAATAAATGAGGAGCCCAGTTCCCCTTTTCAAATTTATAGCAAACTTCCTAGAGAGTAGAGGGCAGAGATCCCTCTCTCTTCTTTCCCTGTGTCAGGTTTGGTTTAAGAAGCATTAACCATTTTTGTCACCCAGATGTTCTCTGCCATCCTAAAGGGCATATAAGACAGATTCCTATAAGAATCACGGCAATTTTTGACCAAATAATTAAATGTCTGGAATTTAATATTAAAGAAACAAAGATGCATAAAGATTTAGCTGCAAAATCCTAAAATTTGTATGGATCCACAGAAGATCTCGAATAGTCAAAGCAATCTTGATAAAGAAAAATAAAAGTGGAGGTATCACAATTCCAGACTTCAAGTTATATTACAAAGCAGTAGTAATTAAAACAGTATGGCACTGGCATAAAAATAGACACATAGATCAATGGAACAGAACTGAAAACCCAGAAATAAACCCACAATTTTATAGTCAGTTAATCTTCAACAAAGGAGGAATGAATGTACAATGGGAAAAAGACAGTCATTTCAACAAATGGTGTTGAGAAAACTGGAAAGCCACATGCAAAAGAATGAAACTGAACCACTTTCTTCCACCATACACAAAAATAAACTCAAAATGCAGTAAAGACCTAAATGTGAGACCTGAAACCTTTATAAAAATCCTAGGAGAGAGCATAGGCAGTAATCTCTCTGACATTGGCCATAGCAATAGTTTTCTAGAGATGTCTCATGAGGCAAGGGAAATAAAAGCAAAAATAAATTATTGGGACTACATCAATAAAAAGTTTCAGCAGAATGAAGGAAATAATCGACCAAACCCAAAGGCAACCTACAGAATAGGAGAAGGTATTTGCAAATAACACATTTGATAAAGGGTTAGTATCCAAAATAAACAAAAAACTTAAACAACTCAACACCCAAAAACAAATAATCTAAAAATAGGCAGAAGACATGACCAGACATTTCTTCAAAGAAGACATACAGACGACCAACAGACACATGGAAAGATGCTCAACATCACTCATCATCAGGGAAATGGAAATCAAAATCACAATGAGCTATCACCTCACACCTGTCAGAATGGCTAAAATGAAAAGCACAAGAAACAACAAATGTTAGCAAGAATGTGGGGAAAAGGGAACCCTCTTGCACTGTTGGTGGGAATGTAAATTGGTGAAGCCATAGTGGGAAACAGTATGGAGTTTCCTTAAAAAATTAAAAATAGGGTGACTGGGTGGCTCATTTGGTTAAGCAACTGCCTTTGGCTCAGGTCATGATCCTGGAGTGCCAGAATCGAGTCCCGCATTGGGCTCCCTGCTCAGCAGGGAGTCTGCTTCTCCCTCTGACCCCCCCGCCATGTGTTCTCTCTCCCTCTCTCTCTCAATCTCTATCTCAAATAAATAAATAAAATCTTAAAAAAAATTTAAAAATAGAACTACCCTACAATCCAGGAATTGCACTACTGGGTATTTACCTGAAAAATACAAAAACACTAATTCAAAGGGATACATGCACCCCTAGGTTTACTGAAGCATTATTTGTAATAGCCAAACTATGGAAGCAGCTCAAGAGTCCATCAATAGATGGATGGATAAAGAGGAAGTGATATAGATAGATAGATAGATAGATAGATAGAGATATAGCTAGCTAGCTATCCAGTGGAATATTATTCAGCCATAAAAAATACTGAAATCATCACAGCATGATTTATCAGAAAGAAAAATTGAAGTCAACCTAAATGTCTAACAACAGGTGACTGGTTCAAAAAAACAAGTTCTATCCATGCAAATGAACTGTGCATAACCATTAAAAATGATGTCAAATACTTAAGATAAAGAAATATATTCAGTGGATTTTGAAAGAAAATCAATATAAATTGTCTGACCACATTTTTGTAAGTAGAAAATATATATTTACATGTATATATGTATATAGAAGGAAATTAGAAGCATAAACATCAAAAGATTTATGTGACTATTTCTAAACACAGGATTTTCAGGGAGGCTGTCCTTTTGGCTCATCAGTACTTTGTTCTAATTTTTCCATAAGCATCCTTTTATTAATCGTGTAATTGGAAATGTATCAGTAAAAGTTACTAAACATTATTCACGGTGGCATTCAAGTCTCATAAGTCTGGCCAAATGCACCCCTATGGCTCCTAACCTTGCTTGCTTTCTAGACATGTGGTTATGTTAGTGTTTAAGCCCTAATGTGGCCCAGAGATGGCCTTCTTCCATAGATCTCTGACGATCTGCTCACAGTCAGGCTGACGACATTCTTCAGGCAACAAGGGTAAGAAACAGGTAACAGCCACAGATTCTAATACCCACAGAACCACAAAGAACGAGGCTTTAACTATAAGCTTCAAAAGAGATATGTCATAATGTTGGTTTCCTTTGCATGAAAGCAATAGGAATTGTCTAGCAACCAAGTGTAGCCAGCACATCTATGGCGGTTAGAAGGTAGGGCACATAGGGGAGAAAAGAAAAGGCCCAGAAAGTGATCACGAACTCAGTGCATATTTGGTGGGATGGGCCTTGTGCTATAAAACAGCAAAGCACAGTTAGGGAAATTCCAGGTAATTTCAAGAATAAGACCCAGTTAGGCCTAAGCAATTTCCAAAGATTCCTTTAAATTAAGGATGAAGTCCCCAAAGAACTAAATTCTAATACCTTGAACTTCAAACAAACTGCTTTAAAAGCAACACTAAAAACATCAAACAGAAAGTAGATTAAGTGCATGCTCCATCTGTAAGAGCGTGCTTACCACAAACTCAATTACTTGTCGCAAAATGAGATCCCAGTTTGGATTTACTGATAGGCTTATCCTGATAAATGAGAATGACAGATCTAAGAGGAGAAAGCTTCTGTTTCTTGGTTACACTCAAAACCACAGCTCCAGGTAAATGCATAAACAGGTAGCTATGCTTTGCAAAACAAAACAGTGCGTTTCTATAGGCAAAGTCAACCCCGGTATAGACTTTTATCTTTTAGGCCATCTATTTGAATATAGAAAACACTAGGGTATATTTGTGTTGGGAAATAGGTCCCAACTCCCACAGCGCCCCTGCCCAGGGATAATGTTTATTCCAAATTAGTATGTTCTCTCTGTTCAGTTCTACGGTTTGCTTGTATCCGATTTTGGCCTATTTTTCAGCTCCGAGCAGAGGGCAGAAGCATGTGGGCCTCGCTCCCCCGTTAGTGCACTCATGCCTACCCTCCGTCATGCTGGCCTTTGTGAGGCTGCCAGCATCCTCCTCTCGGGGACATCTGTTGCCTTGCTTCAAGCAAGGCGCTTCCTAAGCACGTGACTGGGCCGTGCAGAGTCAGACAGTGCCACCTCCAACAAGAGGCGTCTGTCCACCTCGCCTCTCCCCTGTCATTTCCTCCTCCAGCCTCGGCCTCAACAAGTGGCCAAGCCTCACACAAGCTGTCAGGGACAGATGCTATGTGAAAAGAGGAAATTGGACTCAAAGATGCTACAGCTTTTTTAATTAAGTCCAACCTAAAAGCCAAATAGTGAGGCATGAAATGAATACTTACTTGCAAATAAGCACCACATTTCAAAACCAAATGCACTGGTTCGGGTTAGCAGGCAACTTCTTAGCTTTCTCAAATGTCATACTGTTCCTCATTCAGTGCGTTGGATATTTTCACGTCTGCAGTGGACAATTTGTTTTGCATTGGTACAGGAGTATCCTGAGTTTTCTTTTGTCATTTCCTTCCTCCGCCGTCCCTGGGCTAGTTGAGTTGGCAGGACCGAGGCTGTCCACACACAGCCAAATGTTCACTCACATCTATTCACTCACCTCCTCGCTCCCTCACTCCACAAACACCCACCGGTGCCCACTACACATCAGGCCTGGCTTCACATTCTACAAAAAAGGAAGAATAACATTCTGGCTTTCCTCTTCCCAGCTCCCCGAGATAATTCTAGTCATTTGCTTTTGTCTCCATTTTCTCTAGTTTACTATTTGTTTTCTATTCTGGTTCCTTATTGTTTCTCCCTGCGAACTGCCTGCTAATTAAAGCGGACTAGAGGCCCAGGGCCTCTGCTATAATTCTCAGCTTACATCACCAAGATCCTTGTTGATTATTAAGGATGGTGAGGACTCAGGGAGAAGAACACAGGGAGTTTTAGAGAGAAGAAAGTAGGAAAGAGAAAAAAAGAAAAAAGAAAACCCTTCAGACACAGAAGGAAAATAGAGAAGACAAATCTTATGACATACCTTAGAAATTCTAAGGTAATCACAAAATACAGATGGGCCTCATTAAGATTTATTATTTTTCTAATTTCCTTTCCATCCTTTCAACCACAGAGAATGAAATCTATTATTGAAGGTGCTTGAGAAAGTTTTCATATATTGCAAAATCAGTAAGTGGTGGGGCGGGGTACCTCAGGCATCATCTCGCCTGCTTTACAGACCAGGAAACCAGGGAGAAGGGCTTGTCCAAGACCACACAGGGAGGTACTGGCTGAGGCCAAGTCGGAGTCCCAGGTTTTCTGATCTTCTCCCTTTCCTATTTGTAGCCCCAGCCCTCTTCCGCAATTGAGTGTTTTCTATTATATCAACGTTATAGAACATTGCATGGGTTGCGAGAGAAAGTAGATAAAGCATACGCTGGCTAGGGAAATCAAGTTATAGTGTTTGGAGTTTTCCTAGAAAATCATGACCTGAAGTAGTTTTTAAAGAATTTCTGAAAAGGGGGCGCCTGGGTGGCTCAGTCAGTTGAGGCTCTGACTCTTGATTTCTGCTTGGGTCCTGATCTCACAGTCCTGGGATCTAGCCCGGCATCAGGCTCCCCGCTCAGCACAGAGTCTGCTTGTCTCCCTCTGCTCCTCCCCTGCTCTCTCTCTCTCATAAATAAATATTTTTTTTAAAAAGAATTTCTGAAAAGTAAATTTCAAACAAACACAACTGAGAAAATGGGAAGGAGCAGGAATTGACTTGTTCCAAGAGCATACTCACCATTGGGTAACAGTCAGTAAAGGAATATCTGACTTTGGATTATTTTTGTCTTAGTTTTACTAAGGAAGACAGAACGTAAAAGTGCGTAAGAATTTGATTCCCCTCGATCTACTAGTTAGAACCCTTTGGGTTAAGTGACAGAAAAGGTAGCCTAAGTTGGCAGATGCCAAACAAAGAATATATTGTTCTAAGAACCAAAACATCCAGAGGTAGGTCTCATTTCATGCACGGCTCGGCGCAGAATTTGGATGGTGACTAACACTTGCGTGGTCCCTGCTGGGTACTGCTCTCAGTGTTTCACACGACTCGCCTACCTCAAAACGACTCTGTGAGCAGCTATTACAATGATTCCCACTTCAGAGATGGAAGAAGCTGAGGTACGGAGACTAACTTGTCCTGAGTGACCCCATTAGTAGACGGCAGAGCAATTCAAACCCAAGCAATCTCGCTCTAGAGTCTAGATCTTCATCACTGCCTCCTTGTATCCCCAGAGTCCAGATTTTCATCACGGCCTCCTCATATCACCAGAGTCCAGTTTTGTTCTATCTTTCATCTCTGCTGCCTGTGTGTTTCCATTCTTTTTGAGATTCTCCCCTCCTAGAAGCAAGATAGCTTGAAACAGCTTGAGCCTCAAAACTTGACAGTCCCAAGGTCCAGCCAAAAAGACCAAGGGTTTCTTTTTCTTACATCCTGACAAAAGTCTCCCTGGTTATCTCACTGACGTGAGTCAAACATGGGAGAATGCTAACGTTCTGACGGGCCAATCCTGGGTCCCCTAGCCCCATGGAGCAGAAGGTGGCGACTCCCCCAAACAGCCCCAGAGAAACTGAAATAGTTATCAGAGATGGTGAATGGACACTGGCTGGTAGAAACAACTGGTGAACACCACATTGTAAAATGTCACCACAAGAATTAAAATACTTTGCTTTCAATTACCCAATAGGAGCTCTTGGTCTTCAGGAATTATAGGTATTCCCTAAGACCGGTGGCAACGTTCATTTTTATGAAGGAGAAAGGTATATGACACAAATCAACCAAGATAAGACAATCATGGTATATTTATAATCATGGACTACCTCTACCAGGCCCATTCATATGAGTTTTAGGATTCTTCAGTGAATCCATGGAATCAGAGAATCTTCTCCTTAGGGTGGATATGGCAGCTCATCCATCCCAAGATCTCACATAGAGCACAGGCTGTCCCCGGTGCTGCCAAGGACCATACCCTCTGTTTCATAAGGCAGGTCTGTTTCTCACCTTTCACATAAGGCAGGGCTAGTGGGGAAAGGGCAAAAGGACAGGAAAAAGAAAGGCGATACTCCAGAAGACGCCTGCCTTTACCTCTGCACCGTGGAAACTGTAGCACCGTACTCAGCCCTGTCTCCTCATTTCCCTCGCCACCCCATCCCCACGTGCAGCCCTTGCCTGTACTTTCGCACCTCTCCACGTGTCCTGATTGTCACACCAAAGCCCCTCGTCTACCTCTCATTATAAAACACTTAGGATCTGCTGCTCCCCTGAAGCCTCAATCCTTTAGGCATCCCAAGGTCCTCTACCCTCCTCTAAATCATCTTTATCTTTTCTCTTGGGAGTCTAAGCGGAAACAGAGAAAGGCGACCAGAGATTGCAGTTGTGGGAGGAAATGTTTATCTACAGGGGGCCAAACCACAAGGCGTGCATGTGATGTCCAACCTGGAACCGATGCTCTGAAGTGCCTGTGAGCTCCTCTAGGAGCTATCATGACCTCCTAGCTGTGGGAGGCCAGGGAACAAGACTCAACACCCTGTACCTGGACTCCAGGAAATATTTCATTGTGTTTCTGAGGGTGCCTTTATGAGTTGGATGACTGCCAGCAGATGATATGATTAGTTGGATTTGAGACTATGTGAAGGACCCAAGCACTGGAAGTGGGCCATCAAAATGGTGCCAGAGGACTCTGACTTCAGCCCTGTCCGGTTCCAGAATTCTGTCAATAACCCTACGAGGATATTTACGGCACACTGATCAAATAATTGAGAGTTGGGGGGATGCTGGGAAGAAGACAATAGTGTTGGATGACATAATCAGGATCGAGCAAGATACATACCAGATTCCTGATGAGACAGAGTAGTGATGAATGTTAAGCCTGTATTGGGGTTAAAATAAACACGTACAAGTTCATGACTGTGGAGACACACCTCAGCAGGCTTGTGTGTGAGAAAAGGAGTTTCACTCTACTTGTGGTATGAGTCAACACTGCAGGGTGGTTACCAAAAACTCTAATGTGGTCTAATGCTGTCCTGATGGAAACAGAACATTTGGACTACGGTTTGTGTTAGGCATGCTGTATTTTATGTGAAGCAGACCACACCAGGAGTTTTGTGCTTAGTCCCTGCTGTGCTCTTAAGAGAAAAACAGGGGCAACCTGCAATTCAGTAGGAAAGGGGTGACTGTTATGGTGAAGGGACTAGAAACTCCTGTGAGAGCATGAGGATGTTCTGCCTGGAAAAGGGAAGGCTTATGTGAAACATGAGAACGATCTTGAAGGATATGATAAGTTGTCTTGGGAAAGAAGGGATCCGTTTGAGGTCTGTATCGCCGATGGCCAAACCTGGACCAACAGTGGGAGTGACAGGTATCCTAGAGGGCCTGTAGCAACTGGACTGGCTGATCGCAAAGGTTCTTGTTCAGTCCTGAAGATTTTGAGATGTGGGTGAAAAGGCACACTGAAGTAGTTGGGAGCCAGAATCCCGAGGTTCAAATCCTAGTGTCCTAGTTTTTTATTGCCGTGCAACAAATCAACACAGACTTAGTGGCTTAAAACAACAGGTACCTACTACCTCACAGTTTCTATAGAACAGAAGCGCAGGCAGAGCCTAATTGGGTCTTCTACTCAGAGTCTCTCAAGGCTGAAATCAAGATGTCCACTGGAGTGTGCTTCTTTCTCGAGCTCAGGGTTCTCCTCCAAACTGGAAAAACTCATTCCCCTGAGGCTGATGACTGAGCTCCTCATTTCCTTGGGAGCCGTTGGCCTGGGACCACTCTCAGCTCCTAAGGCCATTCTAATTGATTCCTGCCACGTGATCCCCTCCATAGACTTTCAAAACATGGCTGTTGTCTTCTTCAAGCCCAACAGAAGAATCACTTGCTTTGCTTCTCTCCCTCCAGGGGAAGGCCTGGACCCTCTTATAATGGGCTCGCCTGATTAGGTCAGGCCCACCCTAGTACTCTCTTAATTCATTCAAAATCAACTAGTGAAGGACCATTATTATATCTTCAAAATCACTTTCTCCTTGCCATATAATCAGAAGAGTGAAAACCTGCCATCTTTACAGTCCTGTCCACACTCAGAGGAGAAATTTGGGGGGCCATCCTAAAATTCTGCCAATCACACATTGCTTTTCCGCTCATAGATTCAGATCTCAGGCGAGCTGCTCGGCCTCTCTGTAACTCAGTTACTTCAACCATCAAGTGGGGATAAGGACGCCTCAAGAGGTTGCTAGGAGGCTTAAAGGGGTTAACTCCACAAAGCACTTAGAACATAACCTGGCAGGGAATCCGCGGGATCCTTAGGAACAACTGAATCCACGTGCGGTCAGACGTCCTATGGTCACTGTGCTTGCAGGCAGGGGCTGTTTTGCGGAGAGCTGGCTTCTGTGTTCTCTCCTACCGGCCAGTTCTTCTCTTTGCTGCCACTCTCACCATTTGGCTCTAATCTCCTCTGCCGCTTCGGGTGTCTCCACCACCTGCTGTTATCCTTCCTTTTCTCTGTGCTTCTTCCCCCCATCAGTCCTTTTCTTCTTTCTCTGTTACTTCTCTCATTATTCTCATTTTTTTTTTTACACTGGCAAGATTTGCTATTATTAGCCCTGCAAATAAGACTACGTCTTCAGATCAGCTACCATTCTGTCATGTGGTCTAGATGACGTTGGCTCTTTTTGTTAGCATTCACAACGCCTGAGCCCTAAAAACTGGGTGTTTTTTTGTTTTGTTTTGATTTGATATTGTTTCAGATTCCTGAAGTTATTAAATTTTGACTTATTTTCCCTTTAGGTTAAAAATTCTCTTTTACCAAGCAGATAAATCAGAAAATAATGTTTCACCTTTCAAAACAATTCAGCATCAGAACTTCCTTCTCGTAGAAAAATCCCCCAGCACAGTTAAAACATTATTCATCTGATAACAATTGATTCTCAAAAACAATTTTCAGGAACCCTTCTATTGCGCAAAGTGAATCGCTCCTGGTTTGCAATCTAGTTTGCCGATGAAAACTATAATGGGAGGCTAGCAAAGGGAAAAAGCAAAGCAATCTCAATCTGCCAAAGTCAACGTAAACCGCCAACACAGCTGTGGCTGTCTGCAGTCTTGCAAAATACAATACTTTTCAGCCCCGTGCCCTGCACATAGTAGGTACTCAGTAGAACTTTTCTGAGTTGAATTGAGGAGATGTCTCCATAAGCAACAACCACGAATCCGTTTAATTAGTGTTCCTTTTTCTCTCAGATTCCTAACTCCAACATGAAGAGTTTTCAAAACAAACAGAAGAACCAGTAGTAATGAATGTGGTTCGACGCAGACGGCTTGTATGGACAAACGAGCTGACATGCACTATCAGTTACATCTTCAGTGCTCGGTGAAAACCAGGTGAGGTCATAACTCCTATTCTGACCAGTTCAATCATGCCACTGAAAGTCAACATGACTGTCTCTACACTGCTTATGCTGGAAGCCGGAAGGTGAGTCCAGAGTGTCCCCACCACTCCGGCCACCCCCAGTGCCCAGGCAGCAGAAACTGGTGGCGCCTCTCTGATAGTCGGCATCCCCTGGCAGAGCGCAGTTCATGCACCAGGAACTGAAACCAGGAAGAGGCACTGACCCCAGGGCCATCTGTGTAACTCAGGGGAGATTAGGACACAGAGGGACCCCCCCATGTACAGTCACCCCACTCATAAATATCTCTTACAGGCTCTGGATGGATAAGGCTCTGAGGGATTGATCCTTGGGTGTAACTGTTAGTATTTTCAGTGAGAACATCTGTTTCCAAGTTTGTTGCCGAAAATCTGTCTTCTTTGCTAAACTGTAAGGAATAAAGCATAGGAACGAGGTCTACTCCCAATGCCCGGCAGAGTGTCTTATACTCAGTAGAATAATTGTTCAATTAATTAACAAAGGAACAAATGAATGGAGTCTTACATCCTAAATGTAGGAGTAATGGCAAGTTTCCCAGGGTATTCAAAACACACTGTAGCTCATCGGCTGGTACGTCTTATTTGAGTTCCAGGTGTAACTAGGTTCCTGCATGCTAATCAACGCTGCCTGTTCATAACTGATCCGCCCGGAGAGCCTGTCTGCTCTGCTGGTTCTTCCTCCACGTGGTTCTTTAAATCCTGCTGTTCCCTGGGTTTCCACTTTAGACTTGGTCTCTTCCCTTCCCTTCTCTCTCTCACTCTCCTTGGGTTAACTCATTCACTTCCATGGATGTGGTTACCACCTGTGTGTCACTGTCACCTCCAAGCCTCATCACCCAAAGGCAATGGGAAACCCCAACTGTATGTTCCTCAAACTCAAAGCCCCCAACCCTAGCTCATTACCTTCCCTGCCCCTCTAAAGCACTACTTCTTCTTCTTTATTTTTAATCACAAAAGACTCATCCTCACTCACCTTCATTATCCAATCAATTCTGTCTCCTAAAAGGAATCATACTGCCTGATCCTTTCCATCCTAGCTCCCACATTCTTAGCTGAGAACCTCTTTATTTTTACAACAGCCTCCTAAGAGGGCCCCTGCTGCCTTCCCTGCCCTGCACTCTGATTCGGGGTCCCCACTGCTGCCAGAAGATCCTTCTAAAACAGAAGCCGGATTGTATTACTCCTCCACTTAAAAGCCTTCTATTAAAATACTAGCAGTCTTAATGTTCCCCCAGCCAGGATTCTTGTCTACCGACATTAAACAACCCCAGAGAAAAGTTCTTCAAACATGGACATGGGAGCCACCCAGTGAAGTGGATGGCTCATCTTGGAACCCCAGAGAAAAGCCCACAAAGGCAATACCACCCATGCATACAGCTTCTCAAGTGCCTCACTCAGAAATACTCGGACAGACCAGAATCATCGATGAGATATGATGAGACCCTGCAATGTGAGTGAGAGACCAAGAAAAATATACAAAAGACACAGAAATAATGTATCAAACAAGGAATTTGGGGAATGATTTCATTAATTCACTCAACAAACATTTTGAGGACTTTTACTGCAGGTTTACATCACGCTGGGCTTTATATTGTTAGTTAAATTAGATGGAATTAAATTAAATTAGTGGAAAACAACTGAAGTAGGTCACACACACACACACGCACACACACACACACACACACACACAGCCTTTTTGGCTCCTTTCACAGTAAAGCTTGAACTCTCAGACTGGCTTACGCATGCCTTGCCGATTTCCAGACTCAACTCCTCCACTATTCTAAGAACCACACACTCCCATCACACATCCACACCCCATTCCTGCCTGGGACATGTGGGTCCCTCTGTCCAAGATGCCTTTCCTCCTGTTTTCCAGGAGGGGAACCTCATTTAACCAACTCACTTCTCACCCTCAGGGAGAAGCTTTCCCTGAACCCTCAGACCTCCAACCTCCCACTGCCAGGGAGCTGTGTGCATGCTTCTATTACAGTACTTCTGATACAGTTTGTAGTTTTTCTTTTATATGATGGTGTCTCTCTAGTTAGTACCTGAGCCTTATCTTGTATCACTGACACATGGAACAAATTAGGAACAAATAAAGGTTTGTTGAACAAATGCATTCTGATGTCTAAACAATTAACTTGTAGACACTTCGTGTACATGAACTGTTAATATCTTAGGTGCTTCCTCTATTAATGGTTTTCTTTCAGTCTGGCATGTTTGTGGTGTCTGAGCACCCCATTACAAAGGACAGTTGACATATGAGGGAAGATAAGGAAGGCATGCTTTGGTTTTGATATTTTTATGAGGTTGGGGCATAATTTCAATCACCACAGGCAATTCACCAGCTTTATTTTCCTGTTGCCCTTTTGACTTTGTAAATAATTACAACCCACAATTTCAAGAATACTACATTAATATTCCATAAAAAAGTTAACTGATAGACCGAATTCTTCAGGCGAAAATGATGCAATTACTCAAGCTACAAGAACAAGGCAGACATGGAAGGTCAGTTGGAAAGGGAAAGAAGGAGGCTCTGGATGAGGAGAGGTGGGGGCCAGACCTCCCCAGGGGCTGCTCTGGATGGAGCCAAGCCAAGGGGACAGCCAGCAAGGGGAGGCGTGCTCATACAGGGGCCAGTCCTCCTATCAAACAGGTGGCAGCCTCACAGATCCAGCTAATCTTCCTAATTACCGAGGCCCTGGCCTCCAGCCAAGATCAAGGGGGGCAATTTTGACTCCTCATGGGGAAGGGATAGCACGCCAGGAAGGACCCCCGCCAAACAGGTGATGGTTCATGGCAGAATTTCAGACCCTGCGGGGAGGGGTGGCACCAAAGGGAGTTAAGGTCCTGCACAAAAAAGAGGCCATTGTCAAAGCTCAGGCATAGAGAGCAGACCAACACCACCGAGCCTGCAGGAAGGCAGTGGACTAGAGGGAATGGGGGTCTTCCGGGGGGCTCTCCCAAGACACCACAGACACCAGATCCTTGGAAGCAAGAAGAATTCTAATCTCACTGGTGATGGGTAGAATCTACTAACGAGCTGCCTGATTTGATCAGTGGTTGGCAAACTAGGGCTCACAGGCACATTTTGGCCAGCCACCTGTTTTTGTAAATAAAGTTTTACGGGAACACAGCCATGCCCATGGCTGCTTTTGCCCTATGAAGGCAGAGAGGAGTAGCTGTGACAGAGACCACATGGCCCTGCAAGCCCTAAAATATGTACTATCTGGTCCCTGACGGACAAAGTTTGCCAGCCTTTGGTCCAGAAAATGCCCAGGGTGCCTCTCAGACCAACTGCAATCAGAATCTCTGGTGGCAAGGTTGAGGCATGAGTACTTTTTAAAGCTTCCCAAGTTATTTCAATGAGCAGCCAAGGTTGCAAACCCCTAGTCCAGCCTGATGCCGCAACTCTGAGAAGCGTCTGAATAAGTCACAGAATCAGATTCCATCTCAGCTGCAGAAGTCACAGGGAAGGGTGGTGCAGGGCTTGAACTCTGGGGAAAGAAAGCCGTCATGTGCATCCTCCCTCTGCCACTCACCAGCTATCTGACCTACCTAACTCAACCCCCAACACCTCAGTTTCTCCATCCATAAAATGGGCACAATAATAGCACCTACCTCATGGGTTGCTGGGAGGGTTGGAGGGATGAGTGCTGGTAGAGCTCCCAGTGGCGTGGCGTATGACTGCACTTGATCAAAGGTAGCCAGAACAGGGGATGGGCAAGACTTGGGCTGAGAGGCGAACTCCATCCTGGCTTACAGCAGCCAGAGCAACTCTCTGGGCTGCCACACGTTGTGCCCAAAGAGACATGTTCATGTCAGAAGCTAAGCAACATCTTGAAGACATTGCCCGGAAAAGCCACTGGGCAGATGCAAGGACCAAACTGCCAGTCTGCGTGGGCAGCTGTGCGGTCTGGGGGAGCTCGAGAGACACCCCATGGCTAAATTCTGCACACATCTGCCCCTGCTCCTGGGGCTCCCCGTTTTTGACCCTGGCTCCCATTATGGACAGTTTGTCTCCTTGCAAGGTTCTGGTAGTGCCCAGTGAAAGCCTGTTAGAGACCAAACCCCAAATCCTGCTGCTTGGATCACACACTGGGGCTGCGGCACCTTTGTGGGTACCTGATACCTGCCCTGCAGACATCTGCCTTCTGCCCACTTTTGCATGGCCTCCGTGCCAGTTTGGGTTTGATATCAGTCTGTCCCAGTCTGCCAAACTCGTACCCAGGTAACACAAGGAGGGCTATGGTCTCCTACACACAGAGGGCTTCTCCTTTGGGCACGCAGTCTGGCCCCTAGTGGTGCCCCAACAGAATCTGTGCCTCCACCATTCAACTGACATGTAAAGGGCCTGCATGCTACAAAATTCTCAGGGTTCCTTGCTCAGCTAATGACCTGCATCGGGCAGTTAGGGTGGTCCCTTTATTTCACAAACAGGCCTAGGTCTTGTTCAGTTAGTAACCCCTCCCATCTGATGTAAAGATGGATGGCTCCTCAATGTATAACCAGAGTTCTTAGGAACCCTGGCAGGGTTTGATGACTCTCCAGATCAGGAAAGGTTAAACCATGACCTTTATCCCTGAGCCCAGGGCATGACTCTGTTTGCCATGGGACATCTCTTCCTGCATATTGGTTTAAAGTTTGAGCTAGAACAGGATCAAGCCAAGTGGCCAGTTCCAGAAAATCCTGGCCAATACCATCCTGAACTTAATACATATGTAAGGAAAGGAGGCTTAGAACCATACCAGTCCCCTACCCCTGCGGCCCTGTACCTAAAGTTGGCATCACATATGATGACCTAAAATAGGTGGGGGTTGAGCCATGGTTAAGGGACAATCCCTCAACACTACTGGAAAATCCAGGAACTAGCCAGTGTAACACTGAGGCTAACGGCTTTCATTCACTGGGTGCTTATAAAGTGCTAAGGGATTTACTTCCATGCAATTTTTATTTAATCTTTACAGCCATTCTATGAGGACTTGGAGAATGAAGTACTGCATAGCCACAGAGCTTTTAAATGGCAGGACTGAGATTTAAATTCAGGTCTAACTCTAAAGCTCCCACTCTATAGTCCTAAATTATACAGCCTCCCCACAAGGAGCTAGCTATGTCTCTGTGGTGGCATAATCCTGTTCCACCAGATAGCGTTGGACTGAGACAGGGAAATGATATCCATGCCCCCTAGGAGAGCCTCCAGTAAACTTGAATAAAACTGCATCTTTTTACCTGAGAAGGCTCTACCTCGTGCCTGGGCCTCAGCCCTGGATTAGACTCTGTGTGCCTTTTTTATAGGATCTCAATGTCTGTCTCCGCAGAGCTCTTAGAGTCTTGCATCTGATCTCATCTCAAGAATCTATTCTTGGCTCAATCCCTGGGTTATGTTTGGGCGACAATTTACACCGCTAAGAGGCAGACACCTTTTCTTCATAAATACTGATGATAGATAAAACATCTTGCCTTTTACCTTATCTAAGGAGGATGAAAGATCTACTAATTCTTTCCGTTGCAGAGCACAATGTTGCAGCCCGCTGAGACCAAACTAGGATGTGATCCCTGTTCACCTCCTTCTGGACCTCCAGCTCTGCTACTATACTGGTTAAGGAGAACTACACTGACCGGGGAACCAGCCTGCCTGGGCTCAATCCTGGCCTGGCTCTGTGCTACCCGAGGGGCCCTGGGTGAACTGTCAACTTCACGTTACTCATTTGCAAACTGGGAATGACAATAGCACCTCCTTCTAGAAACTGTGGTGAGAAGTAGGACAATCTATTACATGTAAAATACTTAGCTCAGTGCTGGCATAGGATAAACACTCCACAAATATTAACTGTTATTACTGGTTGAGATTATATTGCTATTCCTCCTCTCCGTGGGTATTCTATATTCACTTAATCAAAATTAACTGCCCTATTTTCAAAACAGTGCAGAAAATCATGTGTTACTGCTCAAGGCCTGGAATCTTACACATGGGAAAACATCCAGGTAACAAAAATTGACTTGTTCTGTCAACTCCCCCCAAAATACACTGTATTACTTTTAATGGCACTTGACATTTTTTCTAAGACTTGGCCATATATTCTATAACTTATCCCTATACTAGCTTGGAAAATCTACATTGCAGATGAGAAAACAGTTTCAGAGATGTCAAAGTAATAATAATAATAATAATAATAATAATAAATGGTAACTAACATTTGTTTTGTGCTTCCTGTGTATCATACAGTGCTTAAAGGAACTTCTATATATACTGCCTTTCAATTTTCAAAACAACCCTATGAGATAGATATTATTGTTACATCCATTCTGTAGATAGGGAAACGGAGACCCAGAGAGGTTAGGAAACTATCTAAGGTGCAGGGCTCACAGAGAAAATGGGAAATGGATAATTCTACTTCCTTAGTGTGGTGCCTGAGTTCCATAGCTAGGTTTGATGGATGGCAAAGAAAGACAATATCCATGGGCCTTTGCTGTGGGGGCACTATTCCTACCCTACACCTGCCTCCCACATACACACACTATACACACACACTATATACACACACACACATGTGCACGTGCACACACACACATCCTTTCTCCACACAGGGGGAGTTTCTAACTCTCCTTCTTACTAAAAACATTCTGTGATTGTGGCTGAATCTACAGAGACCATCCCCCTGACAGTTTTAGAGTGTGGCCTGAGCACTGATGTATGTACAGTATTCCCTCCTTATCCACCGGGGATACGTTCTAAGACCCTCCTATGGATGCCTGAGACCACAGAAGGTACCAAATGATATGTTATGTTTTTCCCATACAGACCTATGACAACATTCGATTTATGATAACAATAGCTAATAATAACAGTGAATCATTATAACAATGTATTGTAATAAAACTTGTGTGAATGTGGTCTCTCTCTCGTCTCTCAAACTATCACGTTGTGCTGTCCTCACCCTTTTTGTGATGATGTAAGATGCTAACGTGCCTATGTGGTGAGATGAAGTGGGGGGAATGACGTAGGCACTGGGACATAGAGCTAGGCTCCTACTGACCTGCGGAGAATATAAGTCAGAAGGAGGAGCATCTGCTTCTGGCCCGCGGTTGACCACAGGTCCCTGAAACCTCCGAAAGCAAAACCACGGATAAGGGAAAGACTATTGTAGTCTTCTCAAGAGACACAGAACACCACTAAATCTTTTCCTCGCCCCATTAAAAATGATGCTCCTGCTTTAGAACAATGCAACAATGTGGTTTGTTTCATCTTTGAGCAGCCTGTCTGTGCTCTGCAGGTTGGCCGCGGACCGGCTATACCCACTGCCCTTCCCTAGCGGGGAGTTGATGCCTGAGCGAAGCTGGAGCACAATCCCCATAAATCATCACTCTCCATTCACGCTCATCTTGCTAGTGTCACAGCTCTGTCACTATCTTGATTAGCGCAGGAAAAAGGGAGTTAAGATTAAGTGAGACGATTCTGTGCTGCCCAGGAAGTACCAGAGGAGTCGGTATACTGCCCAGTTATTGGTCACTTGGAAAGTAGATTTCAGCTGCCCGGGGGTCCTGGAAACACAAGCTCAGAGATGCCGTGGAGCAGCTGTTCCTTTCTTATAAAGTTTTCCATGATCGGAGAGAGGAAAAACATATGCACTGCCTGGGCTAAGTGGAGCTCATACAATTTGAGATTCACATTTTGAACAGCACAGAGAGGAGACTGTCTCAAGCTCCGGATTATCTTGTTTGCCAGTCAATGAGCAAGAACTTGTCCAGACTGCCCAACAGGACATTCAACGTCAATGTTATTCTCGCTTGCCTCTGTGATGCTCTGTGGAATGTTCACATGCACTGTTCAAAGGGCAAAATTTTTAAAAAGAATTATCCGCTTGGCTCACCATTACCCACTTTCTGCTAATGCAGAGATATCATTGTAAAAGATGGCCACATGTTAGGCACGGAGAGAGGCAACTTTCTGGGAGTTTACACCTAGGGGAGAAGTTCTCAAAGGACGGTCTGGGGAACCCTGAGAGTCCCTAAGACCTCCCTGGCATCTGAGAGGTCAAAGCTATTTTCCTAAAACCACTATGACATTATTTGGCTTGTTCAATCTCATTTTCAAGTGAACAGTAGGGTTTCCCAGAAGATACATGACACAGGATACGGCAATGGATCAGATACATAGGCAGAAAAGAGAATCCAACTTCCCTCATGAAGTCAGATGCTAAAGAGATTTGCAGCAAAGTAAAACAATGACACTATTCTCACTAATTATTTTTTGAAACATAATTTTTAATAAGAATAATTTATGTTAACATACAATTGGCACATTGTTTGAAATAAACTGAAATTTCTTTTTTCAATTTCAAAGTTTTAATTTCTAATGTGGTAAATATTAATTGATGTAACCCACATAAAGTATTTGGGGCCATCAATCATTTTTAAAAGAATAACAAGGTCCTGAACCTTAAAACTGTGAGAACCACTGACTTAGGAAGAACCTATTTTTCTCTTGGCGGAAGCAGGCCTGCTTTCTCTAGCTCCCCAGCCAAGCCTCCATCTGCTTCAGACTTACCACCTCCTTGGTTTTGGGTGCAGGTTCTCTCCTTTGTAGGCTGATTACCTGCCTTACCCCAAATCCTTACTATTGAATTGCCTTTCTTCTGCCTAGGACATGGATCCAGGAGGTTCACGGTTGTTCATTCTCCCTAGCAAGGCAGAGAGAGTAGCTTTCCTCAGCCTCTCTGTTCTCAGTCAGGCAGCACCCAGATGCGTGTGAGAACTGCCATTTGTGCCTGGCCCATCAAATCAACAAATGCTATGACAGGGGCTGGAGAAAAAGTGATGATTCATAAGGATTGTGACAGAGGCACATCTATAGGGGGGAAAGTGCACATAGATCCAGGCGATCAGAGATGAGCCCGAGTCTAGGCCACAGAGGGAGCCCCATGTCTGTGACACAAAATACCAGGCCGTCACAGGGTGGGCAGGCAGAACGACCCAGATCAAGTGTCCCCTTCCATGTGTGAAAAACACTATGAGAGAGCAAAGCTGCAGGCATAGCCCCTTCTCTGTAGGTTCCAGGGGCCTCAGGGCTCCTCTCACAAACGAAGCTGGAGCACTGTCTCCATCTCTGTCCTGTAAATCACAGTGAAATAGTCACTTCAATCTAATCCACCTGTAAACAATCATTGAGCTCCTCCTAGACACCTGGGTAAAGTGCTGGCGGGAAGAAGTGCAAAGATTAATAAGAAATGCTCCCTCCCTGAACTCCAGGAGTAGGAAAAAATCGTTAGTAGAGCTGCTTATTAGCAGCACAGTGATCAGATTTGAGTTTTAGCTCATGTCTCTTACCTGGCCTGTTTTCCAGAGGGAATGAAAGTGTGCAATGTGAGAAGGCAAAGCAGCCAAAGAAAGCGGAGAAAGGGAAGCCCTAAATAATGCACAAGACTGGTAATCAACGTCTGAAATACAAGAAATGATTCTGCCAAAGAAGCCACTCTTTGTTGTTTCTTTACAAATGCTATTTCTTCACCTCAAATTCAATGGTTGGCCTGGACAGAAAGAACCCGATTTCCTACCAAACTGGAAACTCCCACGTCTGACCTGGTTATGCTCAGATTCCCAGGCGGGATTCACCTAAGAGGCCCTTTAGAGGCATCCAGCCAGTGGGACACCCAGCCCAGAGGGCATCTGAGGGATGGAAAGGAACTTGGAATAGTTATGAATGGCAGAATGTGTCATTTTTAAAGGAGGCTCTGGAATCAAAGTTTCTATGTTAAAACGGGCTGCCTAAAACTTACCTGTCTATTTAACATGGCCAGGAGCACACAATCAGGGGGCTTTCACTAGACACACGTGATCACCAGTGGCTTGAACCTGGGTGCCTGCTGTCAGAGGCAGGCAGGGACCTGCCACAGCTGAATTTAATGCACTCAATACATGGGGACGAGGAAGGCAACACAAGGGGTGCTGTTGGTGAATCATCTCTGAAGCCATTTTACCCGTCTTCCTCCCTTCTCGCTCCCCTGCCTCTCACCTCCCCCAACTCATCTCGACTGCAATCACTTCTGTTCAGCAAGGTTTTGAGATGCTGGGAATTCGTACTGTAAGCATCTTCTAATCTCTTATGAAGATTATCAAGATCATGTATTTCCGAATCTTCTGCACTATGAACATCAAAAGCCCATTAACTAATTAATTATATGCTTTTAAGGATTATCTGCACCTAAAATATTAGAAAATCACTATTCTTATCACACATGCAAAATGACATCTTTCTGTCAGTCATACATTCTCTTTTTTCCTCTCTCCCCTACTCTCTCCTTCTCTCTTTCCAGAGTCTCTCCCTCTCTCCCCCTCCCATTCCCTCTGCCTCTCTCTGCTGCATAGACACAAGAACACTCTATACTTGTGGGCCTATGGTGCACTCAAACATTAAAAAATAATTCAGCAACTGATCACATTTTAAGCCATTTGAAAACTGTCAGAATTGGAAACGAAGAAGGTAGCTCCTTCATTTAGCAAGCAGCTTCAAGGCAAGTGGGATGGGCTTCTCTAGAAGACCGTGATGGATTCGGAGCCCAGTGCTTATGTGAACTGAAGCAATGAACTGAAGGCCAACCAGCAAGGCGATCGTGAGGATTAAATAAAAATAATGCCTGTAAAGCATGTGCCTCAATGCCTACCACATGTAAATCGCTCGGCAAATGACAGCTATTAGGATTATCAGGAAGTATTTATGACAGAGGCCATAATTCAAATGAGGAAGAGAATTAGAAAGACAGCATACGCACCAGAGATTGTTTGTCAAACCATCTGTGCATTCTGTTTAAATTGGCTTGACAGCGTACAAAGCACCTGTATTAATTTTTCTGATCCCCAGAACAAGCCTGTGAAGTAGGTAGGGCAGGTGATATTATCCCACTTGATCAACCAGGACAGGACAGACGGCCAGAAAACTCTGAAGGTGGTTTTGGTGTAAGGTTTAACAGTCATTAAGTGGAGGGGACCAGAACAGGAGCCACATGGCTCAAGGCCCTGGAGGGGAACCGTGTTCTCCATTTGGCTGATACCCTCAGTCTTTCTAGTTTATGGTCCTGCCTCATCTGAAGAACTGGTCTCTAAAGAATTTAAGATTAAAATGCCGAAGTCAATGCAATACAAAGCTAACCCCTGATTACCCAACTGTGGCCCAGTGGAATGAATCAAGGTGTTTCCCTTCCCTCCCCGGAGCAGGGCACCCTGTGTTAGGGGCAGGGACCCTGCGCGTGGTCGTAGGAAGAAAGTCAGGCAAGTGCAGGGACTTGGCGCCCAGCAGCCCAGCCGCCCCGTTGCCTTCTGTGGCCACAGCCCCAACTTAGCACAGAGGATTACCAGGCTGGCCACTGTTAATTATGCAAACCAGATTGACTCCCCATGGCATTCCACATCTGGAGAAGCCAGGACAGTGAATCGGTACAGATGCATCCATGCATTCTCGCTGCTATTATTATCTTCAAAACTACCTAGAGAATATTCTCTTCCAAATGAAAGGTAAAGAGAAGTTGGAAATGCCTGGCATAGTTTCTATTTTTTATTAAAACACACACACACACACACACACACACACACACACAATAGCCAATGCAGGTACCCAGGAAGACACTATTTTTTAAATGGCATGAAATACAAAAGACCTAAAAAGCACCATTGAAAATGCTGCTACACTATCAAATAATTTATACTTCCTCCCATGTTATCTAAAATAAATGACACTTTTGGGCTAATCATATACATTAAATATGGACAATTTGTTTCCCAAGCCTTAATTCCAGGGTTTTAACGAGCAAATAAAGAAGATAATTAAAATGACTTCTGTCCCATATCATGCATAGGGGAAATATGCAGGGTACAGGGAAGAAAATGGTTTTAGCACAAAATATTCAGTCATCTCAATGGAAAAGAACCTCCCGCAACACAAATCAATAGCTCGGGCTGCCTGTTTGCCCTGCCTAACTGGGGACTTTGCTATAAAATCTGATTACTGTTATCAGCAGGAAGCTGATTTGGCTGTCCTGCTTCAAGGAGAGTCATCCAAATTACAGATCAGCCAAAACAGGGGCTGGGTGATCCTGGCACATGTAGATGGAATGCTCTGGAGCCTCTCCTTATCCTATGGTATGGGGAAGATTCTGCGGCCTGACTCAACATAAACTGTTCATATATGCAACAAATACCAGATTCCCAGAACAGTGTGTCCCAGGGACACACTGACCTCCCAAGTCATGGAAAACTAGAGAAAACTCAAAGGGGTACCAATGCCTGGTTCTGGGTGCTAGGATCCACACCCCTCAAGTTCCTCCCTGGAGAGAAGTTGTTTGCTTTTTGCATCCTTTAATAAACTCTTGAGAAATGCGTATATAGTGCCTAATGTGCAGAAGGTCCTGGGTTGTCCCGCAGAGATAAGGAGGAGTGTATCCCAATGACATGCCTGCCACGGAGAAGTACAGGAGAGGTCAGCAGGCTCTTGGTGAAAAATGCCAAATGAGCCCGAAGTTCTAAGTGCTCCTGGAGCTGAGAGGTAGGTAGGGCTTGAGCCAGGTAGGAAAGCATAAAGGGGAAGGAGGAATTTGACCCATCTTGAGTCCTTCCCTTCAGAGATGGGCAGAACTTCAAATAAAAAATGACTTTAGCTCCTCATCTTAAACAGAGAGAAGGGTCAATATAGTCAATTTGCTATTTTGCCAAAGATGACCGTCAGGGCCCGGGCTGGGTGTGAAGCATATCGCTGCTAGGAGAGGCAGAGGCTTCTGGAGGGGCGTCTGGTTCTTGTTATTGGCTGTGTGGTCAGTAGTTTGGGGAAAGGAAGGGACGGGAGGAAGCGGACAGGAGAGCAGCTCTCAGAACAAGCCTGCCACTCACACTGAAGATGGACACACTCAGGCAGTGAGCCTGGGCTCAAGAGCCTGCTCCGCTCTTTCTGTTTCTAAATTATAGTCCTCAGTTCCCAAACCGCAATTCCCCGGACTGTGAAAGGGGGCAATGCCTGTCACGGCAAGAAGCTCATTAAGTAATGCATCTACATCTTGGAACACGATACCCTGCATACAAACAGTCAATAAAGGCTAGATCTCACCTGACTCTTCTCACATTGTCCCGCCACCCACTGGAACAATGACTGTGATCACCGGTCATAAATTTTTCTGGAAAATGCATAATTCCACAACCCTTATCTTGTTGTTGGTTCATCTGACAGGCAATATGGCCAAACTGAGATTCAGTGAATACATTCTTTCTATTAGTAGGTAATAATATCGCCTATTTAGTATCTTCTTAGATCACCCATCTTTAGACATTTCTGATGTGAGGGGTGGCAGGATAGAGAGGAGGCGGGAAAGGAGAACTTAGGAAAAAAGGAACTATTCATTGAGTCGCCCCCTCTGGCAAGTGCTCAGTGAGAATGCCCTGCTGATGGCCCAGTTTCCTAGGAAACTCAGCTTGGAGACCTCATGCTGTAAGTGTACCAGCAGTTTGCTTTGTAGAAGACACACACATCTGGCAGTCATTTGGGCAATATGTCACACAGCCAATGGCATGCAGAATGTCTGAATTGGGTATATTTGAGGTGAATCTTCACTCATATGGAAGTCAAGCTTTTACCATTTAAATCGGACTTTATGAGTTGCCTCAAAACTTAAGACCTTTCCTTCTGGTGATACTCATCCACCATGGCAAGGGCTGTCGTTTGCACTTAGTCTAGTTGGCATCAACATTCTTTATTCTTCAGCTCTTGCTCACTGCCCAGGCTGCAGGATTCTCCTCCCTGCATGCTAGAGAGAGGTGCTGGGCTACTGCTCTCCTGGGCCGAGGGACTCCCATCATCCCACTTCTCTCGAGAAGACTCCTGCCATCTCCACTAAAATCCTTTGGATTCAGGGAGTGACAAGGCATGTAAATCTATCCTAACCAGAGAAGATTTTTTTTTAATCATCCTGTCTTTGCTCTAGGAGTTTCTATTGCCCACCCACATCTCTTAAGCAGTTTACAAAGCTCTGTTAATTAACAGCCTGTCTAGCTCCACAGCCAGGATCCTTAAGGAGGCAGAAGTAATACTCGGAACAGACCAAGGTTTCACGAGGCTTCATGTGTTTGGTCAGTGAGTTTGGTCAGTTTAGTCTAGAAGAGCAAATGAAAGAAAGTTGTTAGCTGTCTTCTTTGGCATCAGATTATAAATGCGCCTGCAGCCTCCTCTTCCCCACATGAAAATGGGGGGTTTCTTAAGCATTGTGTTCACTCGTACCCTGTGTCCCAGTCACTTCGTGGCTTCTTTTATTTTTGCTCTCTTTTGTCAAGATGGAATCTCAATTAGGTTCTGAGACACACTTTTGTAAGAGCAATATTATTCTGCAAATTCTTTTATGTTCTATTGACACAGAGGCCATCCTTTATAAACTCTGTCTGAAACCATCAGGGGATGAAAAGAGAAACAACCGACTTTAGTCAGAAACCCTAAGACACAAAAACTCATTGAACAAGATGAACACTAACATGTTCTATGATGTACGGCTGAAAGGAAATCGAGTGCCCAAAGAGTGCCGCTCTCCAAGGGAGGACGGTAAGGAAGCCAGGTTGGAGACAAGAGTGCCCAGAGGACGCCGGAGGACTACCCAGTCAGGACGCAACTCAGACCCTTCAGAAAACTTGAAGCTCGGTAAATGGCTGAATGTTCTGTGGAGTCAGGGGAAGTTGAAGGAATAAGGGTTGCATTGTGGACTGTGGTGGCAAAATAGCCATGGCACCGCAGAGAAGGGTGGGGGTGCAAAACGCTGGGGTGGGGGAGTGGGTATTGAGGTTCTCAAAGGAGAGTCTGTTTCATGATATGTTCTGTGACTCTTCAACAATGTATAGTCAACACTCAGGAAGTGTTTGCTGAATCAGAACTCCCAAAAACTCAATGTGATGAGGACATAATAAGAGCTCTGGATTCTGTCCTAAGTGCTTCACAGGTACTAGCTCATTTAATTCTATGAGGCTGGTACCAATATGACAGGTGAGGAAACTGAGGCATGAGCAGGTAAACTAACTTGCTGAGGATCACAATGATGATTGATAGTGGAGTCTGAATTAAAACCGAGGCATTCTGGATGCAGATTCTGTGAGCTCAACCACTTTGCCACACAAACCATAAGGAATACAATCCTCTGGGTAATTTCTTGATCACTTTTTAAACTATACCCAACCCAACTCCCCAACTGAAAGTATATTTAGTAATTATGCTGGTTCTTAAATTATAGCTTACCAAATACGTGAATTTTTTTTTTTTTTTTTGGTCTATGAAATACACATGGGGGGATGGGGTGAGGGGAATTATGGTCTGGTTACCATGAACTGAATTAGGCAGAGATAGGGTTTTTTCTTTTTGTCTGTTTGTGGAATTCCCTATAACAGGTACTTTCCACCCTCATGGTTTCACTGTGACTGAGAGAAATAGATTTGATATCATTTCTCAATGGACTGAATTTTTGCTGAGAAACAGCAAACCTTCTTTTAAAAGGCCAATGACTTATTCCATCTAAATCCAGTTGCTTTTTTCTTTTTCTTTTTTTTTTTTTTGCCATCAACAGTCAACTCTCTTGTCCATTTTCAAAATTTTTAAATTATTTTTTAAATTGTGGTTAAATATACATATCATGAGTTGTACCATTTTAACCACTTTGAAGTGTACAGCTCATTGGCATCAAGTACATTCACACTTTTGTGCAACCATCGCCACCATCCACCTCCCAAAACTCTTCTCATTTTGCAAAACTAAATACTGTACCCATTAAAATCTACTTTCTTTTTAGTAAGGAGGTTTCACTTTAATAGGTGAAAATAAAAGAATCAATTAGGCAAAGAAGAAAGGGGTTAATTTGCTGAATGAAGTCTACCCAAAGAAAACAATTATATTCAATCTATTCTCTATAGGACTGATTAAAAAAAAAAAATCCAGGCCTTTGTCACCTAAATTGCCAGCCTAATCCTGATATAATTCAATTCTCTTTAAGGTGATGTAACTTATTTTAGCCTAGTAAAGAGAAAATAGTTTAAAGTATTAACCATGAGGGTTATCTTTGTGACTGACACAAAACAGGATTAACATCTTCTTTGAAATGTATTACCCCACTGGACCCCATACCCAGGATTCTGATTCAATTGATTACCAGCATTTCTTTAAGCTTCCCTGAAAAGCCTCATGTGTAGCCAAGGAGGGTTCCTAAAGTTTAAGGGAGTAATATGGGCGGAATATCAATTTGAAGCCATGGAGTAAATATATAGAAAAGAGTGGGTCTCAGCCTTCTGGGTTTTCTTAATTCAGAGACCACTTTTAGAATGTGATGAAGTTATGGATCATATCCTAGAAATACATGTCTACTCCCATTATGCTTGTAAAATTCATCTCCTATTGCAGGGGTCCATGGTTCACCAGAAGCCCACCTTTGCATTGAGAGCAGAAGAAGCAGGAACAACAGCCAAGGAAGAAACCTTGTTTGGGGAACACCAACAAATATTGAGCCAGTTGAAAAAAGGGAGCCAACCCAGGAGACTGAGAAGGTGTGGCCAGAGAGGTGGGAAGAGACCAAATGAAGCCAAGACATGGGAGGATTTTAAGAGAAAAGGGTAGTGCAGAGTCAAATGCTATGCATGGGCCAAACAATGGCATTGGAGATGGTTAGTTAAGAGTAGACAGCAGGACCTGTGAAACAGTCAGCCACACTCTGCTGGAAGAGGTGAGGAGGGCAGAAAGGGCAAAGATAGCAGCCTTTAGGAGGAAACTACAAAGAGGTATGTATGTGGGAGGAGTCTCAGGACAGTGGTGGGTGCTGGGCCAGAAGGCTGAGGGCGGAAATGAGGGGATAGATGGGGTTTAGACACGGTACGTGCTAGCATGAACAGCTGCTGGACCTCCTTCTCCAGATCTCACCTGTCTCCTTCCCACATATACCTGTCTGCCTCTGTTCCCTGGTTTTGCCTGAGGCACATCCTTCTCCCTGACCTCCAGACTCCAAAATACCTAGCTCTGTCTTCTCTAACCCCACATCTTTATCCAGTTGCCTGGTTCTCATTAATCCCACATCTGATGGCTGTCACTACTTTCCCAAATGTCCACATCCCACCTTTTCTCCCTTGCCCAAGCCTCATCCATATGGGACTGTGCTTTAACTCCATACCACTTTCGCTATGTTTTCCATCTTCTCTAACTGTTAGATATGGACTTGCCAAAGTTCTTTGGGTCAGATTGTATTTTCCAAAAATGGCCCACAACAGTATTTCCCATCTCATGTGATCTCCTACAATGTGGTATTGATGCTCCCCACCACGAGATGTGGGGCCTAGGCCTCCTCCCCTGAATCTGGACAGATCTCTGACTTGTATATAATCAAAAGACTGGCAGGAATAACAATGAGTAGTCATCATCAGAAAAAGACCAGGTCAGAAAAAGGCAATGGAGCTTCTTCTACTCCGTCTGTTCAATGGAAATTTTGTGCTTGCAGCCCTGAGCTACCCTTTAAGAAGTCTGACTGCTTAAAGGCTGCCATGCTGTTAGGAAGCCCAGTGCCAGTGAGTAAAGACACCCTTGAATGATTCCAGCTAAGCCTTCAAGTCTTCCCTGCTGAGGCCCCAAACATCATGGAGGCAACACAAAGTTGTCCTCTCTGTGCCTTTCTGGAATTCCTGATCCACAGAGTCCATGAAACTAATAAAACGATTGCTGCTTTATGCCACCAAATTTGAGGAGGTTTTGTGGGAATAGGAGCTGCTATACTTCTGGATTGTTAGTATCCTGAGAGCAGGGTCTGTATCTGATTTTCTATGAGTACAGTGCTGACATGTGAAAATCAGGTGACCCTGAAGATACCGCAACTCTGCTTTCTCAATGAGAAAATAAGGGAAAAAATTTTTTTGGCCAGTTTAAACATATAAACTTTCAAGGCTAAAAATGAAATAGTTAATTTTCCAATTATAATATTTAATTTACATGTGCATATTCACAATCACACATTGTAGAAGATAATACATTTAGAAATATAGCTTTTTCCTTCCCACATTTTATGACACAATTTTATTAAACTCTTGATATACATCTTTGTCAATAGTATTTTAGTCATTGTTAGAGTTACTTTTTGATCATCTAACCGATTTCTGGAGCCCACCATCTTCACATCCATTTACCCGGTTTGCAATAAAGCACTTTGGCATCTGTGTATGAGGCTGTCACTGGAAATTTTATCCACCCTCAATGGTGCATTTATATAACATGAGACCAGTTTTTTATTTTATTGCCCATAGATGTGTATTCATAAGCACTACAAAATAAGTGATCACTAATTTATTGCTGTCCAAAATAATCTGAAAAGGCTTGTGTACAATCACATCTAATGTGCAGTTCTTTGAGGGCAGAGCCCATGAAATTTACACTAAAGCTATGTAAATTTGCTTCCTCTTAAAGTCATGCCATTAGATGACCTCTAGAGTATCCAATGCTGGTACTTATTTTAGGTAATTTCAAGCTAAGGAGTCCTGCCCTAACAATGTTTGTGGTTCGAAGCAAGTAAGTGAGCTCTAAGTTTAATAAAAACAAGACTTTGCAAGGACTCAAATTTAAAACAAAGTCTTATGTTCTGAGGAATAATGTTTTGAGGAAAAAACCCACCATATATTGGGTAGATATTCTGGAACATGTATACAAAGTGGAGGAATGATTCTTGTGGTCCTTTAGGGGGAGCTCAGGGTGTAGGGAGGATTTTCGGGTTATAAGAGGGAAAATCTGAAAATAGAGCCCTGCTGAGAGGAAATCACCTTCCTTCAGGGGAGAGATGACGACGCTCCTAAATGTTCTCAGTAGGTTTGGAAATGATGTGAAAAGTACTAGCAAAGGTAGAAGTGATAGAGCTTGGCCCAGTTAGGGAGGCAATGTATACAGGGCAGACACCAGCTCTACAGTGTGAAGGACCTGAGTTCAAACCCAGACCTGTCATTCAATAGGGCTGTGTGACATTGACTGAGTTACTAAGCCTCTCTGAGCTTCAGTTTCCTTCATAAAAGAGCTGTCGGAAGAGTAATATAAGATCAAAGAAAAGTAAAAAGACATCTGACTAGAGTTTTCCTGAAGCTATTTCATCAAGAACATCTATTAACCTGTTATTATGATAGATAATTGATTGGATATGGGGTCTGGGAGTGAAGAATCATTATTTCCTACAGAATAATAATAATAATAATAATAATAATAATAATAATGTCCTCTTACAACAGGTCATTCCAGATGTCTGCCTTACAAAGATCACGTCCTAGCTTTTTTTTCCCCACAAGTGTCAAAGTTGTTAGAAAACAATGGAATACAATTGCAAAGGGGTTTATTAATTGGGGATGATTTCTAAATGACATTCTTAAAAAGCTGTAAATTACATTTCATAGAACGAAACGCAATGAGTGGAACAAAGGATCTGTTTCCTCCCTGCCTCCACTATTGGGAGAAACCACCACATACATCACCAAATAAAACAAGTCTGGTGTCCAAAATTACCAGGCTGGAAAATCACACTGCTGAATAAAATGTTCATCTGAAAACAAAAGTCTAAACTCTTGAAGGCTGGGGGCAATAAGAGGGGAGCCCTGAGATATGGAGCCAGCAAATGGATAAGCTTCTAATAAGGAAACCTGGTTGACAGAGCAAAACCCAGGGCTGCAGGATGGGAGCCTGGGCACTGATCCCACCCCATGGCCATGCCTTCCCCAGACTTCTCCCCTCACTCCAAAGTGCCCTCACTCATGGCAGAAAGAATTTTCTGAAGCATAGCTCTAATATCCCTTCCTGGATGGGTGACTCAGTTCCACAAATTCAAGCATGAAAATACTGCCAGAGAGGGAAGGCAAAATTAATCACACTTTACACTTTATAAAAGAAAGAAATTTGGGGCACCCGGGTGGCTCAGTCGGTTAAGCATCTGCCTTTGGCTCAGGTCATAATCCCAGGGTCCTGGGATCA
Source organism: Callorhinus ursinus (assembly GCF_003265705.2). Classification (NCBI taxonomy): domain Eukaryota; kingdom Metazoa; phylum Chordata; class Mammalia; order Carnivora; family Otariidae; genus Callorhinus; species Callorhinus ursinus. The sequence continues at coordinate 44,754,176 of NW_027397074.1, read as the reverse complement.
AGCCCTACGTGGGGCTCCCTGCTCACCAAGAGTCTGCTTCTCCCTCTCCCTCTGCCACTCCCCCTACTTGTGTTCTCTCTCTCTCTGTCAAATTAATAAAACCTTTAAAAAAAAAGAAAAGAGAAAAAGAACGAATTTCATAAAATAAAGTACTTAAATTAAAGGTACCTGGGCGGCAGCACACAAAATCCTTGTTCTTCCCCACCTGTCTATGTCCTATAGATCCTTCCATATTCAGGGGCGCCTGGGTGGCTCAGCCGGTTAAGCGTCTGACTTCGGCTCAGGTCATGATCCCAGGGTCCTGGGATCGAGCCCTGCATTGAAAACTCCATCCATTGAGCGCTGCATCCTGCATCGGGCTCCCTGCTCAGCGGGGAGTCTCCTTGTCCCTCTCCCTCTGCTCCTCCCTCTGCTCATGCTCTCTCTGTCTCTCTCTCAAATAAATAAATAAAATCTTAAAAAAAAAATCTCTCTATACTCATACATAGACATCTTCCTTCTCTCTCTCTTTTACAGCTACGTGATGCTCCACTGTGAGCTATACCACAGTCTATTCGACTAGTTCCCCATTGCTAGACACTTGGTTGTTTCCAAACTTCTGGGGTTACAGTAAGGCCCAGGCAATGAGCTGATGCCTGTGTTGTCTCATGGCAGGCAGACAGAAGTGGGGTTGCACTATACTTTTGCTAGATAATGCTGGAGTCCCCTCAGCAGTAGGTCTCCTACACTCATGAGTAAAATAAAATTCTGATTTCCATTTTGAATGTTTACTCATTTTCATGTTTTCTTTCTGTGTTATTTTGTGGGTCTCTCTCTTTGGAAGCAGACATTAAATTTATAGAGGGGCTGATCAGAGACTATCCTCACCACTAAGACAAAAAAATCAAAACACCTCATTTCACCACTTGTAAGGGTCAAATTAGTAGTCGAGATAGCAAGTATGTGACTGGGGAGGAGCTAGACATTCTCAGGAGATGCAACTGACTGAGAAGATTTTATGCAGGAAAAGGGACTTGAGGGGGCCCTTGAAGAAAGCAGAGATGCTAGGGAAGCAGAGGAAAACCTTCAGGTTCCCAAGCAGAAATAGACATCGAGTGTGGTGTGCTGAGAAGGATGAGCAAGTTGGCTGCTGCAAGACACTGTGTAGATTATGGAGGACAGAGCTCAGACGTGTAACTGGGACCCGAACATAGAACACCTTCAGTTCCAACAGGCAAAGCTTGGTCTTTCTGATTTAGGATCTCTGATCTGGGCTGTATGAAGTGTGACTGTACGATGTGGTTTGCCTAGGACTGTTCTGGTAGGTGTCTGTTGTCTTAGCATCTCTATTACTCTCAGGTGTCCCAGTTCGGACGACAAAGTATATAATGGGTCATCCCAGCAGTAGGGACCACCAAAAATCTGTGGACGAGAGAGAGATGATGAAAGAACTATTTCAGCCAAATAAATGTTGGGTACCAGATACACAGAATGGCTGAAGGGAGAGAGGCTGGCGGCAGGCGACCAGGACATCACCTGGCAGGGTAGCAGCAACGTGGAACCTGGAGGAAGGACGGTAGGCCTGACTAGTTTGAAACAAAGCTACTTATGTAACCTCTCTGGAGCTGCCCTGCCGCTTCCTCATTTGTAAACTGACGATATTGGATTAGTTGCAAAAGGGCCCTTTCAGTTCTAACACTCCAGGGTCCAGGAGATTATTGCTACAATCTAGGTGCAGGGATAGGTGGAAGAGTGGAAAGGAAAACAAGAGGAAGGGGTGGTGAAGGAAGGGAACAGTCAGAACAGTGGAGCATGAGTGACAAGGAGAACAGAACAGCTGCCGCTGACATATGAAAGGTATACAGATATTGAGCTGAATTGTGACACATTGCGTGAGGTCAGCTTTATACACACTGTATTTGAGATGACAGCAGGCCGCAGAAGTGATGACTTACAGATACCTGTAAAAGGACATCATACTGTAACCAAGCCAAATGGAAACAAGGGCTGGGCTGGACCAGAGATTGCTGGCAAATGGCCTTATTGAGGTTAGGTGGTCATTCACTCACTCACAGTGCTCAGGTCTGGTGCAAAGACCACAGGTGAATAAGCGAAGAGTGGGAGTCTGAGCTTCAGGCCAGACAGTCTGGGAAAGCAGTGTAGGTTTTTTTGGGTTTTTTTGTTTTTTGAGATTTATTTATTCATTTTTTAGAGGGTGGGGAGGGGCAGAGGGAGAGAATCCCCAAGCAGACTCCCTGCTGAGTGCGGGTTCCATCTCACGTCCCATGAGATCATGACTTGAGCTGAAACCAAGAGTCGGACGCGTAACCAACCCAGCCACCAGGCGACCCCAACATAGGTTTTTAATGGCAAGGCCAGTTTGCAGTCCCAGGCATTGCCAAAGGCTCTGAAGGAAATCTATGGCTTCTATTCAGAATATCTTTAAGGTAAACCCCTGCCTATACCTGCATGGCTTTGAGTCTTAGCAAATACCACATCTATTCCTTTAGCTTTGTTTCCCAAGTGACAAAAGGGATATGCAGCCAGAACTCCTTACCATTAAAGGCTCTTTGGTTAATGGGGGTCCTACAGGTAGATTTGGGTCCAGGGGATGTCAGCTTCTCTTCATATGCTAGAAGACTGGCTCCTGGACTGAGTTCTCTTACCCTAGATCTCATGTGTCCAGGTCTCAAAAGATCATCGAAGAAGAGCATCCTTACTAGACCAGCCTGATGCAGTTATAATTTATGCTAAACAGTAAATGGGCTTTAAAATAATTCCTTGAACAAATCATCCACGAGCACCAGCTTCCTAGCAGAAGATACTGGGGAATGAAAAGTTTTTCCCCCAGGCTTCCACTACTTCTTCGTGACGAGATCAGAAGCAGATAATTAAATTACCTAGGGGCATGTTGCTCTACATAAATTTAAAACCACAAGGTGAGAGTTAAAATATTGTAATTGTGTTCAAGCTGAAAGAATGGGAAATGGCTTTTTCCCTCTTTGCAAATGTTTGTGTGCAAACTTTTCCTACTTAAAAAAGAACATTTTCAGTTGAAGAAGAAACACTAAAATCATGTGCAGATGAGTCATGAAACTCCAGGTTTATTAGAGATAAAGTGTTCTCACATGATCACAAGATTCTGTGATTCTGAAAAGAAATGAGAAGTCGCCTGGCGCTGAGACAGGATTGTGTCTCATTCAATCATCCAGCAAACACCTGACACACCATGACACTGAAGTCAAGTGAACGTTTCTGATATGGCAGCATCTCTGTGTCTAGAACTGACTACAACCCAATGGTTAATGCTCACTGTAACGCACACTGAGATATTAACAGCAAGTGAACAGAGAAGAAGAAAGAAAGATAAAACAGGGCACCTGTTACAAGCCAAACTGCTCTGAGAAACGTCCGCTCCAGCTGTCAGGGACTTAAATACCAAAGAAAAGGTAAATTGGATTAGGTACATTTGGAAGAGAGTTCCAGTAAGATGCTTGGTAACTTCTGATTGCCTTTAATGGCATTACACGGAATCTGCTTCTAGAAAATGATGTTTGCATACCGCAAGTTGCATTTATAGATCCTGTCCTTACAGAAGGTATACCCGAGTGAAGGGCCGAGTGCATGCGGCTTGCAAAGAAAGAAACGATGTCAGGAAATCAGACAACTCTTCCACAAACCCTACAAAAAAGAATAAGTAAAAGGGGTGGAGGTGGACGAGGGATAAATCATGACTGGGTTTTTTGTTTGTTTGGGTTTGGGTTATTCTTTTTTTTTTTTTTTCTATAAAAGATCCTTTGTGAACCTGAATCGTCCAGCATGTCACATCGGCTGTCTACAAGATCAGTTGCAACTAATTGCTCAGCTGTCCCACTGCCTACGTCACACAAGTCTATAAAACACGACTAAAATTGAAAAAAAAAAGATGAAAAGAGAAGAAGGAAAAGCACATCTTCAACCATGTTTCTAGGTTGTTGGTGTGTGTGTGTGTGTGTGTGTGTGTGTGTGTGTGTGTGTGTGTGTGTGTGTGTGTTTTAAATCATTGAGTTTATTCCTTCCAGTCTCATGACCTGGAGTTACTAACAAAATGTTCTCCTCCTTGCCTCCTGACCATTCCTTCCCACAGCCCACGTTTTAGGACCAGCTGGAAGGTCATACAGGCCAGGGCCATGGGAGCCACGCTGTACAGCTGCCACATGAGCCCCTCCCTTGTCATCCCTGCTTTGTCGGGCTGGATGGGGTGCGCTGGGCAGTGAGATGAGCTTGCTGGGTCTGCCTGGACCCAAAGCTCTGTGTGCTGGTGGGCAGCTAGGACAGTGCCGCACACAACCCACTCATGCATGCGCAGCGACAACTACCTCCACCTCTCCTCATCTCCTGACTCTCGGCATCCCCCGTTAGCAACCTGCTGCCCAGTCATGGGTGTCCGTTCTGCAGGCTCCAGGGTTATGTGGGCCTGAACACTTCACTGCGTTCCTCTGGTCTTCCAGTGCCTCCTGCACATGGCCTCACCCCTCTGTGACCTGTAGGCTGTGCTGTTGGGACAACTACACACAGCTGCTTAGAACAACTTCTATGCCAGATATTGTGTCTTCGCTAGCTAAGCACCTTGTCCATCCCCTTTTAGCAAACCTGACTTGACTACAGAGGCTGGGAGGCTAAAAACTACATTTCCCAGGCTCTCTTGCAGCTACGGGTCTACATGTGATATGGGCTCTGACAAGCAGACACAGCCACATGAGATTTGGAAGGAGTGGATGTAGAGCAGTGGCCGCACAGGGAGACTGGCCCTTACTATAGACCTGGTGTGTGTGGTGGCCTGGGGCAGCTAGGGCAGATTCTCAAGTCCACTAACTAGTAACAGCGAAGCTGAGTATGAGCAGTATTAGCAAGGGAGTAACTGCCAGAATAGGGTTGGTCCTCTTAGGTTCTTAAAAGCTTGTAATAAACCGTTCTCTGCTTAAATTTGGTCGGTAGCTTCTGTTACCCGTAACTGGTAACACTGATCAAAACAACTTCTTATCCTGATTCTTTCGTTATTTTCCCTTAGTGTACACTGTCCCTACCTCATACTTACAGAAGATGCTTCAGATACACGCACCAACACCGCCCTTGAAAAATGCCAACTCTCACTTATCTTGAGTAGGCCTTATACTTGCATTAGCCCTCATGGCCTGGTTCATTCACTTAACAAAGATCTGTTAAAGGATAACTTGTGTTAGGCACTGAGCTACCATGGAATGACACAATTCCTGCCTTCATGGAGACTTCACGGAGCTTACCATCTAGTGGAAAAAGAGTAGCTACATTTATCTAGCATCTACTAGGGCCAGACACTATAATTAACACTCTAAATATTAAACTCCTATAATCCCCCCAAAAGAGTGTGAAGTGGATATTATCATCCCTATTTTATAGACAAAGGAACTAAGGCTTCAAGAGGACAGAATTCTGTATCTGGTAAGGGGTAGAACAGCAATCCAAACCCCCATAGTGGTCTGCAGAACCTGCCTCCAATATACACTGTAAATGCCTTGAGGGTCGGGAATAATTTACTAACTGCCTCTTTGAATTCCGATAGTTGGAAGAGCTCATCTATTCCAATCTTCTACCTATGCCAGAATCTCTTTTATGGCTAACTCTGCTAAGTAGTTATCCTAAATCCATGATGCCTTCCTTATAAACAGAAGACCTATTTTGTTCAAAGCAGCATTGAACCTAGCTAAAAACTAAATTTCCTGGGTATCTTCACATTTAGGAGATATCATGTGACTCCAGTTCTGGCCAACGAGAATTAATTTGAAGGTATTGAGGATTTCTGGAAAATTTTTGCTTTCTTCATGTGGACTGTCCCTTCTGGACACAACCTTCTTTGTCCTTTTGGGATGAGCATGTGTGGCTAAAGGTAGGGCAGCCAACTTCATGCAGCAAGGATGAAGGACACATAAGGATTGCAGGGGCAGAAAGAGGATCCTGGGTCCTTATGGCACCCGAGTGCTTTGATCCAAACTGAAGAGGTTAACTCAGGACATTTTATTGTGTGAGGACTTCGTTGGTTAATCCCTATTTGTTAAGCTACTGTGGTTGGGTTTCTGTTACTTGGACTGAAATGCATTCTCTAACTAATACACGTCCTCAATACTCTGGATGCCAAAGACTCTGCTTAAATCTTTTCCATGATGGGAAGCCAACTACCCAAAGATGTCACTTACATTTTTGGATGGCCCTGTGGAAAAGAGTGTTTCCTCCCCCTAAAGTGAAATTCCATCCCATACAAGAGACAGCACTTCGGGGCATAAGAACGGAATTTAAGACAAAAAGCCACATATCGAATACTTGCAGATAGACAATCTCATGTAATCCTCCTGTAATCCTGTGTGGTAGGTTTCATTGTACCCACTTCAGGATAGAAACTAGTGTGCATTTCAGTGCACCCCTGATAAGTGGCGATATTAATCTCCTTGGGCTGCCATAACAAAGCCATACAAATTGGCTGGCTTAGCACAATAGAACTTCATTCTTTCATGGCTCTGGAGCCTAGAAGTCTGAAATCAAGGTGTCAGGAGGTATACGTTTCCTCTGATGGCTCTAGGCAGGAGTCTTGCCTTGCCTCTTCCAGCTTCAGGTGGTTGAAGACAACTCTTGGTGCTCCTTGGCTTGTGGCCATGCTGCTCCAATCTCTGCCTCTGTCTTCACACAACCTTCTTGATTATGTGTCTGTGTTTTCTACCCTCTTATAAGAACATCAGTAACATTGGATTTAGGAACCACACTAAGCCGGTATGAGCCCACCTTGCTAATGACATCTGCAAAGACCTTATTTCTAAATAAGGTCACAGTCTGAGGTTCCAGATGGACATGAACTTTGAGGGGGTAGGGGTGCTATTTAACCCACTAGAGTGGCAGAGCCTTTACTCAGGGTTTATCTTCAACTGTTTGGGGGTTAAAGATAATGAATTTGTGTCTAAACCTGTATGTATAGCATGTAGGATTCTTAAGATATAAAATTTAAAACACCTTCAAAAAGCTAACAAAACAAACCACTGTAACCTGATTTTAGTTGCTTAGACCTTTAAGATAAGTGTCACGCACCAAGTCTTACGTTGTCTTGAATTATATATAATTAAGTTCTACTGCTATGGTGCAAACCTTACTACTTCTAAATCTGGCTTCACTTTCATAGTTGAAAATAAACTTTCACAGTTTATACATACTGATATATTTCCCTATATTTGAACCTTAAAACAGTACATGGGGAAAGAGTGAAATCTCTGTTTATTCAAACATTACTAATATGTGTGGATTGTTTTAATTTATTCTCTTATATTCTGCACATACGTTACACGAAGTTATCTTAAAAATACTACCTAGCAGAAGGGAGGGGAAAATAAAATAAGATGAAATCAGAGAGGGAGACAAACCACAAGAGACTCTTAACTACAGGAAACAAACTGAGGGTTGCTGGAGAGGAGGTGAGTGCGGGGATGGGGTAACTGGGTGATGGGAATTAAGGAGGGCATGTGATGTAATGAGCACTGAGTCTTATACCTAACTGATGAATCACTAAACTCTACCTCTGAAACTAATAGACTATATGTTAATTAATTGAATTTAAATTTAAAAAAATACTACCTAACATTTATTTAGCATTCAACATGCTAGGCATTTTACTACATCTTATTCCTATAACAACCCTAAAAAGTGGTCTTATCAGACGCAAGTATTTTAAACCACAATCCCTTGCAATATACCCTGCACAGTAGATACATAAAAAAGAAGTGGGGTTTTTTATTCAATTTTCATTCCATTTTATCATCTTTGCCTATAATTAATATATAATGGAAATATTAGTAAACTGTAAGGAAGTTTCACGCATGCAAAAAGGGGAAGAAACTTCCTGGTAGAAAATGTCAAGGTTTAACGGGAATTCAGTCCCTAATGTAAAATATTTAATTATTTGTAAAGTACTTTTATACCCTTTAATGAGTCATGCTATAATTCATGCAAGTCCCATATCTTTTGTACATTCCTGAAGCAGAAACCTCTGTTGGCTTTGCCTGGTTCCCGGAGACATGCACTCCTTCTATCTGTGAAGCTAACTAGGTTAATCTCCTATCTGTAACATTTTAAAATAAAAAGGAATTTTAACTCTCTTACAGAATTATCAAAGAATAACTTTTGCTCATTTAAGGATTAGGAAAAAAGCACCTCTAATCCAATAAATCTCCTATCTAATTTTGGTAATGGATATATAATTTCATTTTTGAAATACAGATAAAAGGATATTAAAAATGGGAAGGTATCAATAAGGATGTTGCTATAAAAGCTATAAACAGCTGACTCCTGATATCTTCCTTTCATCTCAGAGAATGCCATAAAACTATGCCTGTTAACAGAAACCTGAGCTAATTGGTGTATCTGCTGGTGAACAAAAGCAGAATAACAGAAAAAATGATTGCAGGCAGATAGTTAGATCATAAACCCATGTTATATAAGGCCACATCAGTAAAGTCTTGACAGTAGAGATATGTTGAGAAGACTTATACTCTCTTCAGTAGGCAAAACAGTGGAAGAAAAGAATTCTTATACGTGCTTTAAAAACTACAAGTGCTACTTGTTTAAATTCACATTTCTATCTTTTTTTTAGGATTTTTTATTTATTTATTTTTGTGAGAGAGGGTGAGCGAGTGCCAGCCGGGGAAAGGGCAGAGGGAGAGGCAGACTCCCCGCTGAGCAGGGAGCCCAATGTGGGACTCGATTCCAGAGCCCTAGGATCATGACCTAGCCGAAGGCAGATGTTAGCTGACTGAGCCACCCAGGTGCCCTAAATTCACATTTCTAAATAGAGGAAAAATGGAGTTGATTAGAAGTACTCACGCCACCACCATTCCTGAGATATCTTCCCTTTTTTTCTTGTGGGTATAAAATATCACATAAGTGAATGTAATATCTGCATGTTTTTACTTGATTGTTCATTTGCAGAACACCTTTTACATTAGAGCAGCTATTAAATATAAGTTGGTTTCCTGAAAGTTTCAAGATTCACATGGATGAATAAAATACACTCCCTACACTTGAGGAACTTATAATCAGACAGAGGAAAGACAAAAGGCTCAGAGCAGAAAGGCCACAGGACCAACCTACAAAGAAATCCTGTTTGGCTGCTGGGATCATGACGCTCTTCAACAAGAGAGTCACATCTGATCTGTACACCGAAGAACTCATCAAGTTCCAGTGAAGGGGGAGGGCCCCCCAGGACATAGGAAGGTAGGACAAAGGAGCTGGTTCCTGAACCTGGCTCATCCAGTCATGTGGCTAGAGTTTCAAATATGAAGTATCCAGATTCCAGTCCCAATTTACTGGTGTGTGTCCCTCAAGGTGGAAAGCTTATATGTTCAACAAGCTCCCCAGTAGATTCCTGGGACAAAAAGATGAGAGTAGCAACCTCTGGGAAATATTCAGAGCACAGAAAGGCAGTCATTACTCCAAGCAGAGAATGAGCCAGAGAGTGAAGTGAGAAGCAACACAGACCACCCATGACCTTGAAATGCCAAGCTTAAGAGGATGGGAAACACCCAAGATCAATGGGTGGCGGTGCGCGGGTGGTGGGGGGGGATTGAGGAAAGATGTCATCAGAGCTGTGTTTCAGGTAAAGACACCTGGCAGTGGTCCCAAAGGCAGATGTGATGGGCAAAGACTTTGGGCAGGGAATTTATCACCAGGCCAGTAATGATAACATGGGAAAAATGTAGGGCCTGCAGTAAGGTCACAGCTCCCAGAGCGGAGAGGAAGAAAAGGATGTTAGAGAGAATGGGGGAAGCCTTGGGTAATGAGCTGGAAGCAGAATAGAGCTAAAATTGGCAGGTGAGCAGTCTGAAGGCAGGTCTGACTGCAGGGCCCAGGGTCCAAGTGGCCAGTCTGGAGCTCAGATCTCAGGGAGGCTATCAGATGTTGCCTCCTGCTGACACCACCACTGCGGGCTCTAGGACTGCCTCCAGACCCTCTGGGCCTCACCCTTCCGATGTCCGGCCAGACTTGCTCACATCACCTGCAAGAGAGTCAGCTCCAATGAGTGCCCTTCCCTCCAGCCCCGTGCCCCCGCCTGGACTCGGAGCTCTGCTCTCCCAGGGGTGGTGGGCTGGCTCATCTCAGGCGTAGATGCCGGAGCAAGGCAGAGCACACACGTAGCTCCACATGCGGTAACACTCTTCCTTCAAAATCACGTCTCCACGAAAAACAACAGCAGCAACAAAACAAAAATAAAAAGTGTAACACTGACCACTGGAGAATTACAAGTTGGGAAAGATTTAGGGTTTGATTCTTGTTCTGCTTTGTTTTGTCTTTAACTGGAAAGCAAAGCCACGGGAAGGAAAGGCTGGCAGAGGAAACAATAGGACAGTGTCAACGCTCCTGTCTCAATGGATCAGGCTGTGATACAGTGAAGGTCAAGACCGGCTAATAAAAGGTCAGGACTTGTGCTGCACCATCAGGGCCAGTAAGGCTTTTGTTTGTTCTGTTTTGTTTTCTGTAATTCGGGGGCTGGCAGTCATTGTAAGGGAGCAAAGCAAACAAGTTCTGGCCCCTGCTAGGCCACTGTTCGGGCCCTGCACAATGCTGGGGCACCGGGGCGGGGGTGGGGTGGGGGGGCGGGGTTCTGCACCATGCCCCCTGCAGCCACACAGCGCAGCCCGCAGCCTTCTGGCCTGCTAAGAGCAGGAAGCAGGGCAGGCTGGCCATGGGCAGAAGGCTGGAGAAGCATGTGGGCCCAGGACAAACGGGCACTTGTTCTCTGGAGGGTGTTGGGCAATGACTTTCATAAACGGTGAAGGGGGAGGAAGGAGGCCCGGCCAGCATGCCTGTGTGCCTGATGAAGCAGGCAGGAGACGCCTGTTCTGGCATCTTTGGGTGACTCTGTTATTGGCATAAACATCAGCAAGATTGGAAACAGAAAATCCAGAATTTGGGGTTCTCACAGGACCACAGACCTGCAGTCTGTCATCCCTTTTTCTCTCCTCTCTCTACTTGCTCTTCCCTCTTTCCAGAGTGGCCCCCCATTTGCACCCCACCCATTCTTAGCCTGGTGACAATTCCATCCATCTTTCAAGTCCAGGCAAAGGTGTCACCACTTCTGTGGAATCTGCTCTTATGCTCCTAGGCACAACAGATTGCCCCTTCCTCTTGTCTCCAACAGTTTTAGGGCACACCGCAATCAACACCCACGCATGATGCGCCATACTGTACTTACGTAACGTGAGCTACTGTTTGGTCAAAGTTGTGCTTTATTTACCTTTGAATTCACAGCACTTACAAGCAGTGGCTCAATGGTCCCTTGGAAGATGTAGAAACCACACACCAGTCTCACCACCTACTCATAGGAAGATCAACGAATATCAACTCTGCCAATAGTAGCCTCACTTTGACCCTTCACTCCCAGATGGAGGGAAGCAGCTCTCTCTTCCAGAAACCTATTCTGGTTTTGCAACTCCTAACAAAGAAGTTCCTCCTAAGACCCTGTCCACTGCACCCCACTGCCTATCTCTTACCCCTCTGGGCTGCATGGCCAGGAAGAGGACAAGGGAACTCTGGGAACCTTTCTGATTCTGCCCGAGGCAAGAAGTAATTCTCTCCGTTCTCTCCGTCCCAGACGATGATCTCACCATGGGCGTCAACACAGCCTCTTCTATAAAGCAGAGAACAGTTGTTCTTATACTGGGAGAGTCTTCCTCTCTATGCTACCAAGGTCTCCCAAGTGCTTAACAGATGTTTGTTGAATGGAACAGATTCCTCTGGTCACTTTTCATTGGATGTTCTTACCTCAGCCTTAGAACCTTTGTAATGAAAAAAGAGATGAAGTTGGCATTAATCCATTCATTTTACGTAAGTGTAGACAGTCCCACATTATCATGGGCCCTGCTAGAAGAGTGAGGCGGGAAAGGCTCCAAGAAGGAGATATCGGAGACTGATGTACTTGAAGGGTGGGAAGCATTTGCACAAGCTGAGAGGTGTGGAAGGAGAGAGCATTCCAAGTGGCCTGGGAGCATGAGCAAAGGCTTGAAGATGAGAAAGTACAAAATGGGGCGCCTGGGTGGCTCAGTCCTTTAAGCGTCTGCCTTCGGCTCAGGTCATGGTCCCAGGGTCCTGGGATCGAGCCCCGCGTCGGGCTCCCTGCTCGGCGGGGAGCCTGCCTCTCCCTCTCCCCGCCGCTCTGCCTACTTGTGTGTGCGCGCTCTCTCTCTCTCTCTTTCTCTGTCAAATAAATAAAATCTTAAAAAAAGAGAGAGAGAAAGTGCAAATCATGCTTAACAAACTACCTGTCCTTGTCATATGCTCCCCTCTAGGGTGACAATGGTATATACTAGAATCAGCACAGGTTATGAAGTCAGTCATCCCCATACCACCTGTGTGACGTTGGGAAAGTCCCTTAAATTCTCTCATCAGTAAAACAGAGGAGATAATGCTTGACATGGTTATTCTAGGAATTTAGGATGTATGCAAGAGATGTGGTAAAGAATATGTATCAAATAAACGGAAGATGTGATGAACGATGGTGACGACAAGGTTGAGGACGCTAAGCCGTAAGCTCCTTGAAGACAGGGACGAGGCCCTACTCTTACCTGTTTCCACCAGAGTACCTGCCACTCTGTGTTGCCCAAATCCAACAGGTACTAGTGTACTGACTTAGATGATCCTCCTTGCCACTTTATTTCTATCACGGCGCTTTGGCTTTTGTTTTGCTCTTTAAAGAAATGTTTACTACTTTTTGTTAGCCCGATTAGACATCGAAGAGAGCCACAGACAGTGAGTGCATGAGACACAAATTCTGCCCACCATGACCTTGGGACAGGCTCTGCAGGCAACCTGGCAGATGCCTAGCCAGTTGGAATAGGTTGTCGAGTACTGACGGTTCCACAAAGGAAAAAGTCCTATGAAGCTCAGAGTCTTAAAAAAGTGGGTAGAATTTTAATAATCAAGAGAAGAGGGGAAGGCGCAGACATTATATACTTAGAGAGATTACTGAGGAAAAGTGATCACAAGAGGAAAGTATGAAGCATGTTTGAGAAACCATGAGTATCTGGCCGGGCCAGCATGGATAAGAAGTTGAAGATATGGCCTGAAATGCAGTGTAGGGTCAGAGTGAGAGAGACCTAAAAGGCCAAGATGAAGATTGAGTACTTATTTCATGAACAGTGGACAGTCACGAGCAGCCTGGCATGGGATCACAGAATTGGAGACCTGGAAGTTTCATAGAGCCCACTCCCTACTGAGAGACCAGGAGGGCAAGGCCAACGGAAGGTAACTTGCTCAAAGTGGCACTTCTTCACCTGAGATGAAAAGTTGCACTTCTTCACCTGAGATGAAATCACTGGTTTCCCAAATACTAGTCAGGAGCTAGAACGCCCACCACAGGGAGACAATATTTAGCATACACACCACCATCTCCTCATCCCTCACCCAAGGCAGACATTTCTAATCGATCAGGGCACTCTTTCCCACTGAGTCCAGACCAACCTTGCCACCCTCAACACAGACCTCCACTTGCTGCCAGTAGGTTACACTGCTCCTGGACCCAGGACCCATCAGCCATCATGCTGGAGCCAGCCCTGCTAGCTTAATGGATGAACACTTGCTTTAAAATTCTTACAGAGGATAACGGAAATGCCTGGGGAGGATTCAGTCACTTTCAAGAGTCACTTGGTTAACGCTTCCCGCTGCGTGGGAGGTGCACTGTGTCTTCACAGTCACAGACGTTTCGTTCCCCAGCCAAGAAGAGTGGTTAACCATGGTCACATCTGTTCTCTATGCCACCTTCTCTCCCCAACAGTCTCTCTTCTACATCAAAATTACAACCAAGAAGGAGAAGGGGAAATCCCAGACTCGGAAATGAGAGCACAAGAACAGAAATAAGTAAACTCACCACTTAGGATATGGTAGGGCAAAGGGAAAGTGGGTGTGAGGAAAGAACAGAACATATTAACCCATAGACTTGAAATTAAGCACCATTCAATGTTTCCTTTTTAGTTCAGAAACCACCAAATAAAAATGCGTGAAAAAAATCAGGAAGTTCCCTCCTTAATGTTAACAATAGAACAATCCAGTGTGCTGTTACTCCAGGCAACTTCTTTTTAAAAAGGAGGCACTAAATGTTCAGATCCTGCAGGACCATGCTTGGTAGTTTGACCTGGGTGCACTTTTGGTGTCTAAAAATAGATTTATGAGAGCAAAGAACCACAGTTAACTTCAGACTTTTTTAAGTTATATAATTTTAGATCGAAAGGATATGCTGGCAAGCACGCTTCATAAAAAAATGTGGGAATTTGGTACTCTCTTCCCTTGATAGCCTTGAGGCTTGCTGAAATTCTTCTTGTCTCACTGTTGTAATCTGTTCTACCCCAACAAGTGATAACACCTACCTGCTCATATTTTGCAAGCAAATTTCTGGAGTATTTTAAGATTCATCTAATTCAGAATCTGTCTAGCATACACAGAGTAAAATTATGTCACTTATAAACACAAACATGCCTACTTTATGACAAACTGGAATCCTGACATCTGGATTTTAGAAATAGGGAAATTTAGATATTTTCATTTAAATGTCTTTTATTCATTTTCCTAAAGATGCTCCATCGAATACCTTTCAAATGAGGAGTTCTTTTTATGTGAGTGCATTTTAAAAGTTTCAACTTAGGAAACTGATTTGTACATAATTTTCCAGGATTCTGCCTGTGACCCAAAGTGAAATGCACCTGCATTAGGTGGACTACAATGATCTCAAGTTGCTGAAAAATGTCAGATATTAGATTTGTTCTGTGAAAAATGAGACAAAAGAACAGAAGAAGAAGCAATAAAAGGTTGCTTTTTTTTTGTTCTTTGCATTTCTCCATAGCATAAAAAAAAAACCCAACTAGTGCCATTTTCTGAAAAGTAATTTCCTCCCCTTACCCTATTTTTAAAAATATACTAACAACTGATTATATTACAATGGAATTCTGAAATAACTAAGCTACCCCACAGAAAACACAAAATATGTCTACTTTTAAATTTTTACAAATACCTCTCATGGTGATATTTATTTCCATGCTTGTTTGTTGATTATATAAGCAGGAAAGGGATTAATGAAAATGAATTTGTTTCCCTGCACATGGGAATATCTTTAACGTGTGTGGAAGGTTTGAAGTTCATTTCCAAAAAAAAAAAAAACAAAAACTGTCATGCTAGAAAAAGACAAGCATTCACCCTGAGAACCGCAATTACTGCTTTCCTCATGGAAATATTATCTGACTCTTCCACTTTGCTTTCCTTTTCCTTCTTCTTTTTTTCAAGAAGAAAAGTCAGTGCTGCAGACTTTTTCGACAACAGTCAAAGAATCTCACTTCGGGATTTCAGCATTTAAACCTGTGCCTTTCTTTATCCAAAACAGCTCTTAACTAATGCACAATAAAAATCAAAGAGAAATTACAATGCTTCCTGAACATAACGGAGACTTATTCCACTTAAAAAGTCTACCCACATGAACCCAGCCCTCCAAAGTTCTTGAAGAAAATTATCTGAAGTACTGAGGGACCTATTCTGTTTCCACCAAGACAGATCATTGACTGCCTTAAAAGATGTGGCCGTGGGCTGTGCTATTTTATATAAACATGGAAGTAACATCAAAGCCAGCAGCACACCAGGGGCATCTATAGTTGCCTTAGAATGAAGGCAGGGTCTCTGATCATTCGCATTTATAATTGTTACTCTCAACAGTGCCAAAGAGATGCTTTTATATAAACACAACAGCCCCATCTCCAGTTGCTGGACATGTACTGCTCACCTTCCAAAGCCTCTGGTGAGAAAGACCATGACGTGGCAGATGCAAACATTATAGAAGGATACTTAAGAGCATGGACTCTGGAGGCAGCCTGCATAGGTTCCATGCCTGCTCTGTCACTTACAACGGTATGATCTTGGACAAGTCACTTAACTACATTGGGACCCACTACATCAAAGTGTGGTTTTGAGAATTCAATGAATTATATAAATGCATCTGTATATAGAGCCTTTGAGACAATGCCTTGCAGAGTAAATACCACAGAAGCACTTGATATTATTATTATGTCCCATGTCTTATATGAATGGCATGAGGTCTCTAGGGAATTAATTAAAGTTACATCAAACTTTTTTTTAATGGCTTCAGATTGATAGTGGCTCTCCTCTTGACATAAATTTTGGAAATATGAGATTTTTGTTTGTTTTCCTCTCAACCAAGATTATGCTGGCCACAGAAGCTTCTAGTGAAGATGGAAAAAAAGTGGTCCCTCTTTGTTCCTCTTTGACAAGGCCCTTCAGAACCTGGGACCTGGTATTCTCTCTTACCCTGTCCTACCACACCTGGCTTCACCTATTTCTTCACACGTTAAGCTCCTGAGGTGACTAGAGTTCCTTAGCTCCTCCACATTGCTCTGTACCTCTCAAGCCTTGCACATACTATTCCTTTTTCTAGGATGCTTTCCCCCAGTGGTCTACACTGACAGACTCTTCATTTTTCAAAACTTAGCCCAGCTATCTCATCACCTCCAAAAAAAAAAAAAAAAAAACCACACAACTTTTTCTTTCTTTTTTTTTTTTAATCCTCCCTCTACCCCTGGTCTTTACTCGGTGGCATCTCAGTCCTGCTGCTCTTTTCACACGGCTACAAAGTGTTTCTTGTCATATTTGTCTCCTCTACTAGGCTGCGACTCTCTTGGGAGCAGATTGTGTTTTATACTTTTCCTGTACACACAGCACATAGTAAAAGAACTGGCATCTAGCAAGTATTCAATATATAATTGTTGAAAAAATACATAGTTTCTTCTACCTGTCCTGAGACTAACTTTCTCCCACAGATTGTCATTCAGCTGTTATTTTGCAATCTATTCTACCATCAAGCATTTAAGACAGAGGTGCTGATTCAATAGTCTCTACCTGTCTCACCTACAAGATGGGATCAATACTCATTCTGTTTTTGAAGTGAGATACAATATTACAAGGGAAGGCAGGAAGGAGAACGGGACACAAAATGTTCTTCAGAGAGGTCCTGGGAAAAGTATTTTGTCATCCATTCTAGAAAAGCAGGGCCCTTTGGAGCCAGGCTCAGGGAACTCCTAGGGGGCATAGTTCATGCCTTCTGCCTGCACTGGGGGAAATCAAGGTGGACAATCCAAGAGGTTCTGTCCAGTGGCCAAACCCCAGACCCAACCAATTGGCCTAACAGGCTCCTCAGTGGTAAAAGGCTGACTGCCCTGTGGATTGGATTCGGTCCCCAAATATATTTTGTTTGGCCCACAGAGTCTTGAAAAATGTGTGAGTTAACTGCCAAAGTTTAAATATTAGGAGACGGCACATTCAAAAAAAACAAACAAACAAACTAGATTTCTGGCTTAATTTCTTTTACTGGAACTGGCAATAATGGATTCCCCCTCCCCGGTTGGAGCCCCCAGTGGAAGCAGAACAGTGCTGCCCTCTGTAGGTGGGCATGTGTTCTACAGTCTACCATGCCCCCCACTTCACTCAAGAACTTTAACTCTCTGGACACTACGCAGCCTCCTGTGGCTAGGCTCAGCACGAAGATCCAAGCATTGATAGAAACAGATGGGAGCTGGAAAAAACAGACGAGAATATGGACAGAAGCCTGGAACCAAGGGGACAAGAGCTTTTTGTAAGATCTTTGTCACTTAGGCCAAATGTGAAGGTGCTGTGAAAAGCAGTGACAAGTGAAAGCTAGAATGGTTTTTAGGAAGTGTAATAGTGAAGACTAGAACTGGGAGCTCTATGGTGTCTCCAGCCAGGACCTCTCTTTTGAACTGCAGACCCATACATGTATCGGCATGCCTACCTGATGTGTCTAATGAGTACATCAAACTGAATATATCCGCATTGAACCACTGATGATTCTTCCCAAACCTGCTCTTCCTACCATCTTTTCCACTGTAGTAAATTACCTCCATTTCTTCTTCTAGTTGCTCAGGCTAACAACTTTCATGTCACCCCTGACTCCACACTCTTTTGTGCCCACGTCTAGTCCATCAGCAAATCCTGCTCTAGCTCTACCTTCAAAATATCCCCAGAATTCAACCCCCGTCACCAGCCCCACTGCCATCACTCTGGTTCAAGCCATCATCCCTCTCCTAGATCATTGGAATAGTCCCCTAAATGCTGTCCCTAATTCTGCTTATGCACCCCACAGTCCATTCTCCACACAGAGGCCAAAACAACCCTATAAATATGAAAGTCAAGTCACACCACTGCTCTACCCAGCACCTTCCAATGATTTCCCATTCATTTGGAGTGACACGGCGCCTGCTGTGATCTACAAGACCCCCCATGACCTGTGAATCACACTCCATTCACACACGCCACCTTCATCTCTTACTGCCCCTTCCCCTCTCGCTCACTCCACTCCAACCCCACTGACTTTCTTGCTGTTCTTCAAGCACCCCAGGCACGGTGCCCCCTCAGGGTCTTTGTACTTGCTGTTCCTCTGTCCAGGAGGTTCTTCCCCACCAGATATCCACTAACAACCCTCCTCACTTCCTTTGGACATCACTAAAAGGTCTCTACCTCGGTAAGGCTCTCTCTGATCACCCTATCTCAAACTCAACACTCCTCGATACTCTACATCCCCTGTTTTCCTTCTCTACATTTTACCTTGTTTTGTTTGTTGTCTATCACTCCAAGCTAGAACAGACGTTCCCCGAAGATAAGACTTCAATGTGTTTTGCTAAATACTGTATCCTCAGTGCCTAGAAGGATCCTTAGCACATAGCCCAATAAAAATTGGATGACCAATAAATATTTGTTGAATAAATGAATTTATATATATATGTGTATATATATATATATATATATACACACACACACATATATATAATGTGCATATAATGTGCATAATATATATATTTCTTAGGATCATACTTACATATCATTCCCAGTGAAAAAAAAATTTAGTAGTCTGCCTGACAACATTAAATTTGGGGATAACACACATATTGGGCCTTAAGCTTTCACTTTAAAAAGGGTGGGTGTCAAAGTGTAAGTGAGTAACAGAGATTCAAATGATTGAGGGACAGCAGCTTACAACATCATGTATACAACACTGTTGTGCAGTACAAAGACCAGGTCTGCTCCTTTGAGATCTTGCCCTGGCACCTTGGAATCACATATAAAAGACTGTGGCCAGAATTTTTCATGCACAAGATGTGTCCACTTCTTTCGGGCCCTCCTTTATTCAGGCCCTCCTTCGTCCCACCTTTCCCTTTTTCTTCTCTGGTTTTGAAACATCCATTTGTCTGGTCCTGAGGCTTCCAGCCGCATTGCCTAATCTCCTGGCTCACAGCTGATCTCCTACCTCCAGGCTTGGCCTTGAGACCTGCTTTCCTCTCTGCTTAAGCCTCGGGGGTAGATGTTAGACAGAAAGGAACCCAGGAAAGTTTTTGGCAAAGGTCTTTGCTCCATTGAAATATTTCCCCCCACCCACCTCTTTCTTTTCCACCAGACTTTTGAAAATATCTGGAAAAAAATACAAAGCTTCATGATGACACCTAACCATGACAACATAAAGTTGAAATCTTCCTAACAGCTTTAGAAAAACACATCTTAAAAAGGTATGTCATATCTGTCCAAAAGAATGCAGTGGGAAGCAAACTCTAAAAGGCAATGGGATGAGGAGTTACTGAAACAGTCAGGAATCTGATGAGGAATTTACAGACCTGCAAAGGCAAGGCACAGAGCCTGGAAATCTGCCGCTCTCCCACTTTCCCCACTGAGCCAAACGTGAGATAAGACATAGCTAATTCTAATCACATTAAAACATTTTATATCACACAGATTGTAACGGAAAATGGGCCATCTTGGGGGTTATAAATGTTTTCTGGCTCCAGAACTGGATGGGGCTGAGGTGTTCATTTGAAGCCCTTTTGCAAAGTAGTCTGGCTGTTTTGGTGCTGTCATCCTTGTGGTACGCAGAATAATGGCCCCAAAGATGTCCACATCCTAGTCACTGGCAACTGTGAATACATTACCTTACATGGCAAAAGGGACTTTGCAGATGTGATTAGGTTAAGGATTCTGAGACAGGTAGGTTATCCTAGGTCACCGGGGGTGGGCCCAATATAATCACAAGAGTCCTTATAAGAGGAAGGCAGGAGGGTGGGAGAGAAGATGTGACAAAGGAAGCAGAGGTCAGAGTGATGTAGGCCCATGAGTCAAGGGATGTGAGCACCCTCTAGAAGGTGGGAAGAGTAGGAAAATAGATTCTCCCCTAGAGCCTCCACAAGGAATGCAGCTCTGTCACCCCATTTTAGAATTATGACCCTCCAGAACTCTAAGAGAGTCAATCTGTGTTGTAAGCCACGAGGTTTGGGGTAACTTGCTACAGCAGCAATAGGAAAGGAGTACAAGGCTCTGCTTTTGCTCCCACATTTGTCCTTTGGCAAATCCTGGTTGAGAATGTCCTAGGTGTTCATGCAACCAAGCTAAGGTCAAAGATTTGACCTTGTTTGTGAAATCACAGCTCACTTCATGGCAGCTCTTATTCACCTGTAAAGGAACAACCTCACCAACAGCCATGGCTACTTCCAGCATAAGCTCGTGAGAAATGCCAGACACACTAGTGTGACCCACGTATTCACTGAGTCGAAAAGGTGGGCTTCAAACCAGGTCTGGGGTCACACTGATAGCCTGTGGCCATCCCATAGCTCCTCTGTCGCCCAAATACTCTTTACAGGGACTTTTAAAGAATAGTCTGGATCTACTGGAAGAGCATTCCAAGATGAGTGAAGGTATTATTTACTGGCCCCCGAAGCTCTTATCATCCTTTCTTATCTTCCAACAGAAATCCCACTCTCCCCCTGAGACTCTTATTGTACTTCTAAGTTCCTATCCTCCTCCAGTGAAAGCTTATTTTCAAGATGAGATCTGATAAACTCATTCACTGTAAAGTATACAATGACTGTGACACTGAAACCATACGTCCAAGGGGTATTTATTTACTTTTTAACAAAGATCAGAAGACTGTAAGCTCCAGAACAAGGTCTACATCCAGCTTCTTTATCATTGGCATCCTTCATTCCTAATACCATACATGCCTGGTATTTAATCAGTCTTGGATCAAAACTTACTGAATGAGTGAATAGAATCATGCTAGTGGACAGAATACCTGTGCTACCTTCCATAAATACTAGCACTTGCTAGGATATGGAGATAAAACCTGTTTTCATGACTGCTCTAAAATAAACAAGACCTTCAAAATAAGGCATACTGAAGGTAACCATCACTCTCATGTTATTTTAGCTTTCAAATTACTTTTTAAAACACCAGTTTATTTACTCTAGTGATGATAAATCTTTCCTAAAAAAGGGAGAATATGAGTACATAAGGGCCATGTGACTTGGGACTTAACATTGTTAGAGTAGAGGGAGAAAAAGAATAAGGTTCGAAGCTTTCAATTTGACTGAAAAAGGAGCCCAAACTTCTAAATTACCTTCACATTCACAGAACCTTTGGCTACTCAGAAGCACCTCAAACAGCAGACCACTCTGACAGTCCAGTAGTGAATGTTCCTAGGCTCATCACTAAAGCCTTGTCATTCGATAAGTCTTAACAAATCCCATGCAAACCCAGGTTCATAACCTGGGGCGGGGGGGGGGGGGTCACTGGAGGGCTTCAGTGTGATTTGCAGGCCTCATAAAATTTTATGCAAACTTTTATGTTTATATGCATGTGAGCTATTTTAAAGGAGTGAGTCTGACCAAAGAAAGTCTAGAATCCACTGCTTTAAGAACTGATCCCAGCCATTACATCTTGTTAATATACAAGGTCTTTCACTGGTGTCTTTCTTTGGTGTCATTGTCTTAAACAATTAACCTTTTCACCCAGTCAGTTGGTTACTGTATTACTTTCCTATTGCTGCTCAAACAAATTACCATACTCTTGGTTGCTTAAATTTGTTATTTAACAGTTTTGGTGGTCTGATATTTGGTTGGTTGATATCAGTGGGCCAATATCAAGGTGCTGGCAGGGATGTGTTAATTCTGGAGGCCTTAGGGAAAAGATAATCCATTTCCTTGCCTCTTCCAGCTTCTAGAGGCTGCCAGCACTCCTTGGCTGGTGACCCCCTTCCATCTTCAAGGCCCACAGTAGCCCATTGAGACTTTCTCACTTCAAATCCCTCTGATCCTGACTCCTTTGCCTTCCTCTTCCACATTTAAAGGACATTCGTGGATACATTGGGCCCACCTAGAAGGTCCAGAATAACTTCCCCATCCCAAAGTCAGATGACAGCCACCTTAATTCCACCTGCAGTCTCAAGTCTTCCTTGCCATGGAACATAACATCTTCACAGGTTCCAGATATGACATCTTGCCAGTATTCTGCCTACCACAGTTACCTGACACATTTCTTGAGCACCTACTTCTTTTAAGAGGTTTGATAAAGGGGGTGCCTAGGTGGCTCAGTGGGTTAAGCGTCTGCTTGGGTCATGATCTCAGAGTCCTGGGATAGAGCCCTGCGGTGAGCTCCCTGCTCAGCAGGGAGTCTGCTTCTCCCTCTTCCTTCTGCCCCTCCCCACTGCTCGTGCTCTCTCTCTCTCTCTCTCCCCCCCAATAAATAAATAAAATATTTTTTTAAAGAAGTTTTGTAAGGCATTTTGAAGATAACTGTGTTTGATCTGATGCTTACTCTTCAGGAGACAATAATAAGTATGATGATAATCGCTGCCACTGTTAAGCATTTACCACATGCCGGGCTTTCTAAACACATTATATGACTTAACAACCACTGAAGGAGTTTGGTAATTTTATTCCCACCGTTTTAGAGAAAAGGAAACTGAGGCACAAAGACACGATGTTTCTTGCCCAGGTCACACACCTAGTTTGGTGATAGGAGGTGGTCTGGAACTCAAGCTCTGAATCTCTGTGATTTGTTTGTTCTCTAATGTAACATTGAGAAAAAATAAAGAAAAAAAGGGCTTTACTGGGTAAACAAAAACAATATAAATTGTAGAAATAATGAAAACCTTCAAGCAAAAAAGGACAATGGAACTTAAGACCATGTTGTAGACACATAAAGACAATTCAATGAAAACAATCAATGAATAGTCATTGTCATCACTGTTCCTTTAAAATAACGGCTGTCATAAAAATAACTGAAGTTTTCATACGGTGCATAAATAACAGTTTAGAAAGAAACCTGCAAAATTTAATGGCACCCGCAATGGACGTTCGACAAGTCTAAAATATGTGAGTGCACACCAGGGGACACGTGGTCAGCTCTGAAGGAAAAAGACGGCCTCAGTCAAACCTCAACATTTTGAAAAAGATGCACTCTGTTCTCAGATGGAAATAAATATCAGGTCACTCATGTCGTTTGCAGGTTTGAAACTACCAGAATGAAATTAAGCCTGCAAAATTTAAGGGTGACTCCTTCTTAGACATGGAAATTGTATCTGTTGAATGTAACTCTACAGGAAAAAAATAAAGAAGAGCTAGGGTTTATTGTTTCTCAAAGGGAGAAGGCAGCTGTGAGTCTGGGAGAATGATTTAGGAAGGCTTCTTGGCCGTACACATAAAAGGATGAGAAGAAATCTGACCAGATGAGAATAAGAGCTGGCCACTAAACTAGAGAGAAGGTTAAGGAAATACAAAGGAATGGTGGGGTTTTTTTAAAGTAGCTTTTAAAGAAAGACTGAAGAAAGGTAAGAAAAGAGAAATTCCTATTTTAAAGTCCCATCTCATTCTAATTCTATAAAAATGACAACAAGGTCCTGAATCTATTCTCTCCCAATAATGTCCTCATAAAATGTCCTAGGTTTACAAATCTGCTTACAGATTCAAAGATGAACACTGGCCTCTCTCAGCCGCAGTGGGGGTGGGGGAGTCAATAATCCAAGTGTGCCCTTTCTGGGCTCCTCGAAATTACCAGGAATTCTATGATTCAGAAACAAAGACACTGGGGGGAAATTTTGCCACTGTTTGTGTAAGGAAAAGTGGCTTATGCTTCAAATGATTGACTAATATTATTAGTAATAAAAATAAATACTTAAACTATAATAATCTGAAGACATACAGTGAGGAATTCAATTAGTAAGATAATCTCTGCATCTAGGAATCATGATCACACACCATGATAAGAGGTGAACAATAAGCAACATACAACCCAAAAGGAAATGCTGTTAAATTTAACTAAAAATGCATAATGTTCAAGAAGCAGCTTACATCTCCCTTATACCCTGTAACCAATAATCTAAAGTGCTAATGATAGTATCAGGGCTATAATTTGGTCCCCAAAGAAACATCTAAAAAGCTAAAGTAAATAAGTCAGGAAACATCAACCCCCAAAAGTGCAGTAACGATTGTTTTTCGTTGGTTTTTTTTTTTTTTTCATATTTCCATAGCAGTGCCCCTATGCTGTCTTTGTCCTTGGTGGAGAACAATATATTTTTATTAAGGAGATGTCTCTTTGTTTTTAAGTTGTTTAACATCCTCATTAATGACTCTGAGAGAATTTCATGTTAACACCAAATGGTAATGAGAAAAGAGAAGTGCAGAGAATATCTTCAAAGATAGACTCCAAAATCAAAGTAATTTGGGCAGTCTACTAAATTCAGTACATCAGAAGGGGAAAACAAATGGCACAGCCAGAACACGGGGATGGGCTGGCTCTGAGTAATGCTGAAAAGACACCTAAATAATATTGCCCTTATTAGAGAAAGATGGCGCCACTGAACACACTCTCCCCCACCAATGCACACACCTCTTCTCTTACCAGTGATGCATATTTGCCAATTTAACTCTACTCTCCTCCAGTTCTTCTGCTAATATGTAACCTGTTTGCCACAGGCCAAGGAACACAGTAACAGTATTTAAATAGCCGACTGAGGATCCACTTCCCACCGGCTACATGTACAAACAACAGTGAGCTGAAGTTGAGCCAGTAGATTAACAATGAAGGACAGAATAACCCCCCAAAACAAGCAGTATTGTATCAGATACATGCAATATAGCTTGGAACTCTTACAGGTCCTCCTGCCGGGCTCATTGCAAAGCAAATGGTCGTGTGGTATGCTAGAAGAGGTTTATCAATTCCTGGCTGTGTGATCACAGGCCAGATAGCTAACTTTGCTGAGCCTCACTGCCCCTCATCTGCAAAATGGGCTTAGTAAAAACCTTAGCTGGCCTCATGAGGTGTTCCAAGATGCAAACGGATTATACACCTTAATGTACTTTGTAACAGGTAAATATTATCAGAGTACTATGTCCAGTTCTAGGTAAAATAAGTATCATTACAAGGAATGGCAAAGCTTTCACAGATAAGTCACACACAAAAAATTCCAAGGTTTGGGAATATTAAAAGAGATGGATTTCATCCTGGTAGGGGTGCAGGGGGAGAGACAAAAACCAGACCATTTGATAATCTTTAAATACAAAGAAAAGCTTTCACTGAGGGGCTAAAACAAAAACAACCCAACTACAGATTAAAAAAAAAAAAAAAAAAAAGAGGACCTGGGTTTACATTGTATCATGAAGGATTTAGGCAAGTTACCTTTACAAAGAATTTTTGGTTGGCAAGAGTCGGAATACAACAAACAAGGCAATATAATCTTCATCCCTAGATATCTTTACTTACTGGAAAAATACTTTTCTGAGGCTACAAAAATACAATTATTCCAGAAAATAAACAAATGAATTTAGATCGCCTTCTAAAGCAAAGTCAGCACATTTTCTCTGTAAAGGGCCAGAGAGTAAATATTTTAGAGGTTTTGTTGGCCTTACCATCACTGTCACAAATACTCAGCTCTGCTGGTATATGTGAAAGCAGCCTTAAAGCTCATGGATGTGGCTGAGTTCCAGTAAAAATGTATTTACAACAACAGGTGGCAGGCTGGATTGGGCCAGGAGGCTGTCGTTTTCCAATCCCTCAGTTAAAGATTCCTTCCAGTCCCAGGATTCTAATCTATAAAACACAGCTGTAGCAAATGGTGACAATCAAGCCAAATTAAAAATACTATCATAGCTATGTACTGAAGTGGCTGTCATTCTTCATATCCAAATCTTGGGAATATGATTAACGGATCTTTATAAACAGCTAAGATAATGTATCATCAGTGATTTTTTCCTTTTTAACAAAATATAAAAATGTTTACACATATGTTTATCTAGACTTTGTAATCCAAATGTATAATATTACAGTCTGGTGCACTAGGAAGCATATGCCATATGCTCGGCTTCTTCATCTTGTCTGCCTATGGGAAGTATTTTTAGATAAGGTAAAGACACGTGTGGGAAGATACTACCTTTGTCCTTTTTCTATGTGTTACTCTTTCATTTCAACCTTCTTCTTCACCCCACCATATGCTGGTAAAGAAGACAGGAATAGCACTCTGAGCCCAGGGGAGATCAAGAGTGGACAGGAGTTGGTCCAACAGGCTAGGAAGCCTAGGAACTCTAAGGGTTAAAGCCGGATATTAATTCCATCCTTGAGTTCAGGGGCCAGAAAGGAAAGCACGTCACTCTGCTTGGAAATCAGGCCAAACTGGAACAGAGTGGGAGCAAACGGAAGAGAAGGCATGAAGCCAGAGTGCAGGAAGGAGAACGGGGCTCCAGTGCCAGAGGCTCACTCACCTGGCACCTTGCCCTGACATGTGTGGGTGGACTGGCCTCCTAGAAACCTGGGGTCATAGGAGACAAACAACCCCCTTTCCTACTGTGCCTGCAGCCAAGTCATCTTGGACTTTGATCACATCAAATTCCCTATCTTGGTGCATTTATTTCCTGGTATTGCCCGATGGGAAGGTTGGGGTTTTTTTTTCATCTAACAGGTGAAATGAATCAGATATTGTTGGCCTCGTCATTCCAAAGTTTAACACACACACACGTACATATATACACCCATACATGTATTTTTGTGTGTGTATATGTTTTTTAAGGCAGCTTCTCTGTAAATTAGAAGCAGTGCTTCGCAGGGGTGCCTGCATGGCTCATTCAGTTAAGTGTCCGACTCTTGATTTCAGCTCAGATCATGGTTTCAGGGTCATGAGATCGAGCCCCGTTTCGAGCTCATGCTTGGTGTGGAGTCTGCTTGCCCCTGTCCCCCTGCTCCCCAATCCCTGCACACCCTCTTCTCTCTCTCTCTCTTTCTCAAATAAATAAACAAAAATCTTAAAAAAAAAAAAGCAATGACTTGTAGGTACCCTAATTTTAAGCAACTTGATACCATGTCTAGCGCTTAAAACATATTCAAGGCTGAGAACTTAATCTGTTGTACAACCCGAGGCCTCAAATCCAACAATCAACTTGAGGGGGGCCAGCATCCATGGGCGAAGAAAGGTTCCGCAGCCTCGGTGCATTAGCGGAAATACCCAGGATAAAACAAAGAAGGATTGAAATTCTTTTGAACTTGGACTATGGATTCTAGGCTTGTATCACTTACAGCATTATTTCTTTTGCAAATGACAGATGACAGAAGCCCCGGTTCCAACGGATTTAAACTAGAGGGAAAAAAGCTGTGGTAGCTTGAAGGCCAGGGGCCGAGCTTCAGCCACTACTGGATTCAGGTCTAGACACCATGAATTAAGACTCAGTGTCCCATCTCTCAGCTCTGCCCCCACAGGGGTGCAGTCTATCCCAGGTCCCAGATGGATGACAGCTAGATGACCACAGTTTCAATCCAGCAAGCGAAAGCCAGAGCAAACAGCTGCTGGTTCCAATGGGATTCTCTGCCCCTTCTAGCCCAGTCCTGGAAGCTCTTCTCAGTGGAGCTGGACTCAGGTTACCCTCGGAAGCTCCGGACCTATAAGGACTAAGGTAGTTAGGGAAAAGTGGGCACCCATAAGAAAACTGGGGGGCTTTTGCCACCAGGAGGAGGGGTAATGCTGAACAGGAGATAACCCTTGTCAAAAAACTCAATGCCTCCATCTCTGTGGAACAAAGAACAACTTAATGGAGTTCCGGTGGCTAATGATAGAAAGATCACTGAGTTGGGAAAGTGACTAGAGTCAAAAGTATGAAAATGGAAAAGATGGTTTTATGTGGGCTACAGTGCTCAGCAAAGCACGGAGACATCTCTTCAAGAAGCTTCATGCTCCCAGTGGGATGTTGTTATACTGGGAGCCAATGGGGAAGCAAGACCCACTAACTCTGCCAAAACAGCTTAGTCTGTGGTAAAGCTGAGCTAAACGCTGAGTTGGCATAGTTCCAGAATATTCTAACAAAACGGCAACATCCTATCACATCTCACCATAGATCTAATGACTTGAGATCAGGGAATTCCTATTATTCACTTCACAAGCACAAATTATAGAAACTGCCTATACGTACACATTACAACTTGCTTCCGAAAACACGAATGCCCTCTCTATATTTCACAGCTTTGGACAGACTTTTACGTTCTCCATTTTGTAGAGGGGGAAAGTAAAGACCAACTTAAGAAATTCACTTTAGGGGGAACAAAGGGAAAAAGTGGATCATCCAAATCCATTTTCTAGCCTTACCATAAAACTATCTTCTTCATGTTCATTGTTTGGGCATATACGGAGAAAGTTAAAAGCAAAATTAAGATCCCCAGGATGATTCCAGAGAAAACCTGAAAACTCATACTATAGGTAAACTGGTATGAATTTGATTCTGATTTGCATAAGTTGATATTCTTATTTTAATGGTATAAACTGGGTTATTGTTCAACTCACTACTTTGCTTTGCTTAAGAACATAGGACGTTTTAGCCAAGATCTTAAAAATCACAGACCCAAGTTGATGCTCACAGTGTCCCTGTGCATGGTAAATAAACAGGATAAAGCCTGTGACGTTTCCAAGGAGAAATTAAGATAGTAACTGTCTTCATGTCAGGAAATAGTGTCTATTTTTCTTTTTTAAAAATCACATTAAAAGTGCTTCTTTTCTAGCTGACTATAAAAATCAGTGACTCATGTCTGCGTTTTCATGTCACCATGCTCTGTGGGCTGGTCTATCCTAGACTTACCTAGCTTACATCATGGAAGTTTCCAAAAAGTCTAAATACTTTAAGACTTTAATTCATTTTTCCCCACTCACAATAATAGATTTCTGAAAGATCATTCTAAAATGTTAAATTTCCCTTCATTTTTCAAAGCATTTGGAACGCTACAGGCAATCAATTGAGAAAGACAGCTCATTGTTCTATGTTTTTTCCCCACAGAGAATTTATGTCTCAAAAGATATTTTTTAAAAAGGAAGGTTATTTAATATGTCTCCCCGGCCAACCCAGAAAGTGCTATAAATTCAAAATTCATTCTTGTACAATGTTCTTAATTATAAGATAAGTAATCTTTCTGTGTTAGTTTAATTCCGCCCTATTTATCTTCTCAAGTGGAATGACACATTGCAAATACCATTTGGGGAGTTTTATTAATAAAGGCCTAATCCCATGGCTTGTAGGACATGTCTTAGAATAATGTTTTAACTACAGTAAAGCTCAGTGACTGTAACACCCACTCAATAATTATAACTGTCCCCCATGTGAGGTAAGTTGCCTTTTCCAGTGTGATTAGTGGTGATTCCTCAAAATGGGTCTCAAAGAGCTCACAGCAGATGATGAGCTTCAGTCTCCCTCTACCTTAGAGATGTAGTGAGATCACCAGCTTTGTTGTACTTCTAGACTTTCTACATCACGGAAAATCAAGATAGAAATAAAGAGGAATGCTAATTACAGCACTAATATCCTATAGAATCTAACTCAGTTTTACAAAGAGAATCTTTGGAGGTATTGTTCTAAACATATGTATACATATCTCCATACAGATGGACAACCAGAAGGTACACACACACACACACACACCCTGAGTTTTTCATATATTGGTTTTGGTTGACTTACCTGGCAACTTAATCATAATATACAATATTGTCTTTCTTAGATCTCACATGCACATAAAAAATCCAGCAACTACTTTATAATAAAGTCTGCATATTTGATAGCTAACATATCTTGCCAGCTCACCCACTATGTCTAGATATAACAGGACAATGTTATAATTAAGCTGTATTTCCCCCCCCTTTTGATTTAGACAAATCTTGGATTAATTCAAATAATTCACGAAGCATTTGTTGGCAATCAGGAAAGAAGATAGAGTTCTTATTCCATCTGCTTAAAATCTATAAGGAGTTTGAAAAGGGCTCAGTTTCAGAGTTTCAGAGCCCTGGCTTTAGCAATTCCCTGCAACTGAAAGCAATCTTGCTGTGATTGAAAATGGTGGTGTCAACTCAGGCAGGCTACAAATTGCCAACAGAGGGAATAGCCATTTTAAATTACTTCCAAAGCCCAAATAAATTCTCCTGGAATGGAAATCTGCCTTTATCCTTATTTTCTATCTCCAGGAGATGATATGTGTTTTACTCATTATGAATCATACTCTCCATTCCTTTCTGCTAAGGCAAAGGAGAAGGAGCAAAATGTACTTATAGACTGTACTACATTGGGTTCTGCTTAGGACATGAGATGTATAACAATAAGATTATCATATGAAAAAATATGACTTATCATATAAAAAAACATACCTTGCATTCGAATAGCACTTAACCAACTAGAAGATTATGTTAAACAGAAAAATGATAATACGTGGAAAATGCTTTGTTGCCTTTAAATCTCCACACGGATTAGCTGTTGTGGGCATGCCGACTGCTCCTCGCAATAATCCTTTTGGTAAACAGAGAGGATATAATGTTCTGTAGCTTTGCAGATACTTAGACCCTGACACAGAGATATGATTAAGTGACCAGGGTCACACAGTTAGTAACAACAGAAATGCCTTCTGACTTTCCTGTGATCTCTCCTTAAGCAACACAGGGTTTTTAGGAAAAAACCTATTTGTGCATTCAACAAACATAGAAAAAATGTTTGCATTGTGAGGTCTCTTCTCATCCTAACTTAGTTATGTGAATCGGTTATGTATGTAACTTAGTTAAAATTTAGTAGTATCTGATGATGGCCTAAAAATCTGTCCTTTTCAGTTACATTTACTGTGTTCACATGTAATAACGCTTTATCAGAAATTATTTCATAATTTTTCATAATTGGAACATTTCTGGGGGAAAAAGAATTAAGTTAGTGATTAAGAGGGAAGGGCTTCTTAATTGGGACGGCCGTTCCACATAATTGTGCCTCTTTCAGAAAGTGGCCTTAGGATGATCTAACTTCAGAATATCCTTTGGGACTGTCTCTCCTGTCATGTTTGTTTACTACTTCTGCTACTGCAATGGTTTTAACACTGGTCAAATGTAATTATTTTTCACTTGATGAAAAGTTTCCTGTTCTTGAAATAGAAAAGCACTGGATATTATTGCCTGTAGCGTTTTAGAGAACCAAGTCAACAGAGTTTTAAGTCCACAAGAAATGGGACATGGGAGTGGTGTATATATATCACAACTAGAATTTTCATACACTGTTGGGTGGAAGTATAAACTGGTAAAACATCTCTGGAAAATTGTTTGGCAGTATCTTGTAGAGCTCAATACATACACACCCCATGACCTAACTATTCCACTTACAGGCGTATACTTAAAAATGATGTATGTACATGCACATACCAAAATATGCATAGCATCATTTTTTGTAGTAAGACCAAATTGGGAACAACCCAAGTTTATCATTAGCAGAAAACATAAGTATATAGAGATAAATGCATAGTAATTGCAATATTCCAGAATAGTGAAAAAGAATAAACCATGGGTAGATACGGTGTACGGACGAATCTCAAGACATAATGTTGAGTGAAAGAATCTCAATACAAAAGAGTGTAAAAGTGAGTATTGTATGATGCTATGCATATAAGATTCAAAAACAGACAAGAATTAATCTATGATGAGAAGGTCAGAATAGCAATTAATTTGGGGAATGGTAGTAGTGACAAATCAGTGTTTCACTAAAAGGTCTAAGTAGATTGGCTATATCTACTTGGATAATATGAGAATGCTATGGGCCTTGGATTTGTCTATTTCTCCTTTGAGTTCTGCCAATGTTTGCTTTATATAGTTTGAAGATGTATCATTGTGTGCCTATAGATTTAGAATTGTTATAATCTCCTTTTGTCATTTAAAAAATGTCCCTCCTTATCTCTCATAATAATTCTTGCTTTATAATCTACTTTGAGGGGCACCTGGCTGGCTGAGTTAGAAGAGCAAGTGACTCTTGATCTCCGGTTGTGAGTTTGAGCCCCACATTGGGTGTAGAGATTACTAAAATAAAATAAATCTACTTTGCTATTAACATGTTGATATAAGCTTTCTTTTGGTTTGTTTTTGCATGGTATAATCTATCTCTAACCTTTTATTTTCAACCCTCTGTGTCTTTACAAAACACCTTAAAATTTAAACCTACTACAGTGGTTTTCTTTAATCTGACATTCTTTATCTTTTCATTGGAATGTTGAAACCACTTATATTTAATGTAATTACTAATATAGTTGCTTTTAAATCTACCATCTTACAATTTGTTTTCCATCTGTTCTTTTCTCCTATATTATTCTTTTCACTTCCTTTTAAATCAATCAAATGGTTTAAAAAACTTTTTTTACCTTGTTAGCATTTTAATTCTACCCTTTTGAAATTATTATTTAATGGTTACCCTAAAAATTACAAAATGCATCCTTGATTCCTTTCAGTCTTCTTTAAATTAGTAATTTTACCTTTTCCTAAGCAATGCAAGAACTTTATAGCAGTTTAACTTCATTTACCCTTGCCATCTTTTGTGTTATTATTATTATTTTACTTTTACAGATGTTATAAATACCACAAAAATTATCATTGTTGTTGTTGCTATAAACAATATTTCTTTATACTCATCCACATATTTGCCATTTCTGGAGTTCTTTGTTCCTCCCTGCAATTATGATTTTCTATTTGAGACCATTTCCTTCTGCCTGAAGACATTTTCTTAATACAGGCCTTCCTTTTTCTTTATACCAATCATAAGTATTTTGAGGCTCATTTCTAGTAACTCCAACATCTGGTTCATCTCTAGGTCTATTTTTTAAAAAATTTTTATTGTTATGTTAATCACCATACATTACATCATTAGTTTTGGATGTAGTGTTCCATGATTCATTGTTTATGCATAACACCCAGTGCTCCATGCAGAACGTGCCCTCTTTAATACCCATCACCAGGCTAACCCATCCCCCGACCCCCTCCCCTTCAGAACCCTCAGTTTGTTTTTCAGAGTCCATCGTCTCTCATGGTTCGTCTCCCCCTCTGATGTCCCCCGCTTCATTCTTCCCCTCCTGCTATCTTCTTCTTCTTTTTTTTTTTCTTAACATATATTGCATTATTTGTTTCAGAGGTACAGATCTGTGATTCAACGGTCTTGCACAATTCACAGCACTCGCCATAGCACATACCCTCCCCAGTGTCTATCACCCAGCCACCCCAGCCCTCCCACCCCCCCCACCACTCCAGCAACCCTCAGTTTGTTTCCTGAGATTAAGAATTCTAATATCAGTGAGGGGGTATCATGTATCATATCAGTATCATATGATACATGTCTTTCTCTGATTGACTTATTTCACTCAGCATAACACCTTCCAGTTCCATCCACGTCGTTGCAAATGGCAAGAGCTCATTCCTTTTGATGGCTGCATAATATTCCATTGTGTATATATATCTAGGTCTATTTTTATGCCTGCTTTATCTCTTGATCATTGGTCACTTTTTCTGTTTCTTCACAGTTGAAATAACTTTAATTTTATGATGTACAACATAGATGCAATATTATATAAACTGCATTATGTCATTTTTCTCTATGGAAGGCTGAGATTTGTTTTGTTCAGATGTTAAATAATCTGTGGGTCACCTGGATCCTGTCAAGGCATGAGTGAAATCCTTCTTTCCTAGGACCCCATCCTAGCCTTCTAAAGCCTCAAATGAATGCTGAGAGTACTCATCTAGGTCTGGCCATTCTCACTGAGCCCAAATTCCTACATCTCTCTAGCACCAAAAGCCTTTGAAATCTCCAGCCTTTTCACCAGCCTTCTCTCTGCTAGACCTTCCTGCTTTCACCCTGCAACATGCACAGTTTATGGGGTGGACAAAGAGCCTAAAGAAATGTTTATATAGATTTAGGGCTTCTCCTGTACAGCTTCTTCCTCTCTGGGATTCTGATCCTCAAATCCTTGACGTCTGATCTTTGTTTCCTCTGCCTAGAGAGACCAAAGTTCTATTTTCCTGGACCTTTGTTTGAAAAAATGCTCTCAGAGAAAAAGCCAGTATGCATGTGGGATCTCCTAGAGAACTCTCCTACCTCTTACTCAATGATTGTATTTCTGTATTGGTTGTTATCCAATGCCTGAAAGAGTTGTTTATATCCAACTTCTATAGTTTTTCATAACAGGAGGCTAAGTCCAATGCCACTTAGACCAACCTTCCCAGGACTTCAACAGTGGGAATTCTTTAATGTTTGTGGATAGATATTGTTAATACTGTTGATACAATCCTTTATTTTTCAGTTACGTTTCTAGTATAAGCATTTCCTAAGTCATCAAAAACTCTTCCCAAACTTCATTTGAGTTAGGAAAATTTCATCTCCCTTAATCATGGTCTTAATCACATTGTGTTATCCTATTTCCCTCTCATTTATTTAATGGCTTCCTAACCTTAAAGTACATAAAAAATATTTGGGGATCTTATTAAAACTTGGATTCGGATTCAGTGGGTGTGGGGTGGGCCTGAGATTCTGCAATTCTAACAAACTTCCAGGTGGTACAGCCATCAGGGACCATCCTTTGACTGTCCCAGGCCCTAGGTGACTCATCATTCACTATGCTGGGGAAACACTGAGCGTTTCATTACCTTGACTGCATATTGGTGTCACTCAAACTTACCTCTAGGAGATTCTAAAGCTTTAGGTCTTGAATGTGGTCTAAGCCACTGTTTTTCCAAAAACCATTTCCGGTGAATCAGGATGAAGAACCACCGGATCTGTCTCTGATCCTTTAAAGGTTTTTAGAACACGACCTTTTAACACAGATATTATGTGTTTCCACCTATCCTCATACCTACCTTCACTAAGCATAAAATACACTATCTAAGCATTTATGATTGTAGCACAAACCTAAAGAAGAAAAAGGAGCCAACTCAGGAGCTAAGAACAAAGGTGCTGCTGTCTGGTGGGGGTGGAGGTTTGGGGGAGGTGGGTAGAAGGGGATGTCACAATCCCAAATAAGATTAAAATGGCTCAGGGCCCTTTATAGCCCTGTAATTACTTCCAATTCATTGTTTCACTTGAACTGTCTTTTTTTCACCTGTAAGATTAAGAGGGCTAAAGCTATAGGCTAGGCCTTGTTTTATGAATATTTGAACTCCACCAGTCACTTTCATGTTTTAAACAAAAGGTAAATGTCTTCTAATTGCAATTCTAGCTAATGAGGATGATAAGCTATCCAGGGTCTACTGATGAAACTGCTTTCCTGCCAGTGCCTTCAAATCCAGGAAGAGACACATGCCCACTCGCACGTGTGCATTAATTCACATTCAGGTTAATTTATTGCATTTCAGCCTGCTGCCCAAGGGATTAAGCTGAGATGGTAAATTATCAGAAATGTATCTTTTATTCAGATATCCTTAGAAGCATGCATACAATCTAAAGGAAATCATTCTTATTTGCTCCAAACTGCTAGAGGAAGAACCAGAATTAAAAACAGTAAACCCAAAGGACTGTAGGGCTTTACAGACATCCTGTTACCTATATCCCAACTAAATATTTATATTCAAATGAAAAGCATTGTTAGGACTCTTTCATGTTGAAGATTAATTTTCTATTTTAATTAAAAATATCTGATTCATAACAACTTTCAAGACATTTCAGCTAATGGTGCCAAATACATTTATTTTCCCAGTGGTCCTCCCCATCCATAAATGTTACCATTGGTCCTGATTTAAGGTTTCTTTTCCATTCAGACTGAGAGATTGATACAAAGCACTTGAGTAGCCTCCAGATAGAGGACTACTGGAGTTAAGGAATGTCCCGTATACATATACTTAGAGAAAAACATGAGTCCTACATAATTACTGTGTTGGAGAAAAGGCAAGGGTAAAGCAATAGGTCAGATAACTACTGTGGTTTGCTCTTTGCAAGGCGCAGCCTGATATAATATAAAAATAATTATACGTACAAACCAGATTTTCCAAACTACTTATTTAGTTTTCTAGGTCAGTATAGCTGGTCAAATCCCTCTGAAAGTTAAGTTTTCCAGCTGACCACAAATGGTTAGCTTACTGCCATTATTTCTGTAAAGTGCTGCATACGTTTAGAAGTTCAAGGGACTGTGATGTGTATTTCTCATTCTCTGAAGGGCTTTTCCCCCTAATGAGGACTGCTAGTAGACTGGGGAGAAAGAGCAGATCAAAAGCCATGCTACTGTAAAAACTTAACATCATCTTCATTACCATGTAATTAAACCCTTGGGTACCTACCAATAGCTTCCAAAGGATTTAAAACTAAATCCACTCACTAATTCGAACTTAGCATTTGCATGTTAAAATCAGTATTATTTTTATAAGTATAGCCAGCTCTATGAGAACATGCTAATTATCCCCTTGTTCCAATTTATCCTGTCCTCAATAATTTGCACCAAAAAAACTGCAATTTTCCCTTTATAGAGGAAAAAGTTGATGCATCAACCGGTCCTTGTGATTTCCAGGCTATATCAGTGATCTCAGAAATTTAAAGCACCCACTCTCTTAAACCAACACAGATTCGAACCAGCTTGCTGAGATGCTGGCTCTTAAGGAGAACCAAGCCCCAAGTAGGCCCTGAGCACGAACAAGGGCAGAGGACAAAATCTCAGCAAAATGATTAGCTAAAAGGTGACAAAGAAAGCACTCTGATTTGATACCAGAACTTATTTGAGTATTTCCATAGACAATAGACAGTTTTAGGAAACATGGTCAGTGGGTTTCAAAATGGGCATATCTGTCCCATTAAGAAGAGCCAACACGAGATAGGGTTTTGGCAGGCTTCCAACCTTGTCAATTATCTCAATGCTAGTGCAATCTTGAATCCTGATGGGACTTCCACCTACCCGAGTGTCCTCTACCAATTTCCCCAATCCTAATTGTCTTTTCCTTTCTCTCAGATATACTGCAGAGTTTCCGTGTCTCTGGAAATTAATCACTATTTGAGAGATTAATTGGAATTTTAAGAATATTAATTGTAATTTCCTCTTTCCCTTGCTTTTTTAATTTTGAGGGAAATCTACAAGGACTCTTTCAAGCAACTAAAATGTCTATTAAAAAAAAAAAAGATGTTCCAGCCCCCCAAAATAGCTGCTTCTCTGAAATTTTGATTCTATGTCTTGTCATTCATTCATCATACCTGGAGAATTACACGTAGGCTTAGTTAAAAACCTCACCTGGGGATTAAAAATAATTGGTTTACACAATAAGATTAATTATATATAACCATTAAAATGTTAAATGATATCATTTCCAATCTCTGAAAGAACTCTTTCAGATTCAGAATTAGTCACTTAAGGAAGAAGAGTAAATAATTTAAAACCAAAAGAAAAGATAGTAGCTATAAACTTGTCCCATAGAGTTATGGTCCTCTGAAAGTGTTCATTCCCCTGGAAATTGAATTTGCCTTATGACACAAGCACACACACCCATATGTCTCACATCCCACAAAGACGCATACATATGCTGACACACATACAGCCCTAGACAGACACAGACGCACACATGTGCACACACACAGCAACTCAATGACACACCCTGGCACGTGCATAAACAGAGATATTCACACACAAACACACACACACTGAAGACATTACTTTTCACCACAGCAAATCCTTGGAATGACATAGCAACAAGTATTTTTAATTCCTGTTTAACCAGTAGTAAATGTCTCCTGGCACAGCATACACATAAAATTGTAACTCAGAAGAAAAAGCCTTGGGAAACAGACTTAGACTCGTGTGCTGGTTTTAAAAATGCTTTCCTCATGGTAAGAAGTTAAAACTACAGGCCTGCCCCCAGGTTAAACCAGACCCTTAATCAGGGCATCCGAGAGGGCTCCCAAGACTGTGACATTTGCAGAAGCAGAGAGAGTGAGAACCTGGAAGTGTCTTATCTAGCAGAACTTCATATGCAGGAGAGGGAGACAGGGAGTGCAGTGGACAGCCTCCCCTTTCAGTCTTGTTTCCAGGATAGAGGCCAGACCTGTGCCCCTGTTTGTAAAGATCCCCACACAGAACTTCTGGCATCTTTAAGAAGGTACAAAACACTCAGAAGACAGTGGCCAAGAGGGGTAGCGACTTAAGTATTTTGAACTATAAATATTTGTAACTGAGAATAACTTCACAAGTTTACAAAGTTCCACAAAGTCCACATTCACAACCACACCTTGGACTGTAAATACCTTTTGATGAAGCCTACGTCTCCATTCATATAGCTTTTCATCCAAAAAAATGTTTTTAAGAAGCTGCGAAGTGGCAGGCCCTCTGCTAGTCACTGGTGATCTGAGGGTCCTTGCCTTTATGGAGTGACAATGCACCGGGGACACACTCTGAGCAAGAAGTTACAAGGAGGCTGCTTCCTACCCCTTTATGTCACCAAAGCCATGCATGGCAGCCAGCACCAGATATGCGCTCAGTTTTTATGGAAAAGAGAATGGAAAAAGGAAGGAGAGAGCAAGGATGAGAAGATTCAGACTCAGAATGTTGCCACCTACCTCACTAATTTTATAGATAAAATATTTGGGCAATTAATTAGACAACTAAGGGATACTCAACACAGGATTAATGTATACCATATACTCAAACATAAAAAATATTTATTCACCTCCATTTGAAATTATGACTATTACATATATTCAGAAATGACCATGTTTTTAGTAATATAGCTCATATCAAACTGGTCTCTGGTCAATAAATTGGTGGAGATTAGGGCAGATATCACAGGAAGACAAATACCACACCCTGCTGATTGAGGATAACAAACTCAGAGAACAGAACGGACAAAAACTGCTCTGTAAGAATCGGCATTAACCTGAAGGCTCCTGTCAACAAGTCTATACTGATCCAGAAAGCTTTCCATCCTGGTAGAGATGAGACTTCCTAGAAAAGTCAGGTTTTGCCAACAGACGGCCAAACGAGTGAT
Source organism: Callorhinus ursinus (assembly GCF_003265705.2). NCBI lineage: Eukaryota > Metazoa > Chordata > Mammalia > Carnivora > Otariidae > Callorhinus > Callorhinus ursinus. Next base: position 44,715,067 of record NW_027397074.1, on the reverse strand, counting down.
GAGCCAGAGGGCTGAGGAGAGGTTATTCCAATCCCGTATTTAGAAAGGAAGTAAAACATTAACACAAGCACACTGTGTGTGTGTGCATGCATGTATGCGTGCGCACACGTGTGCACAAGAGAATGGTAATAGTAATCTGGCACAGTTTTTTAAAAAGGCGTTCCTATCTTTTAAGACACCAACTGAAATATTTGCTGATGAAGTGATATTGGACCTGAGATTTGCTTCAAAATAACCCAAATGATGCAGGTGAAGTTTAGAGGACACCAGGCCTGACAGAAACTGATGACTGTTGAAGCTGGTTACTGGGGTGTTCATTATACTTTTCTCTTTACTTTAAATACATTTGAAATGTTCTACTTAAAAAGTTACTTAAGATATGAATTGTATGAAAAGATGAAACTTTTAAATGATCATTCAATAAAATAGTGCTATTCAGTGTAAGCTAAAAAATGAACAAAAGCCTCTTGAAAACCATTATGAAATAGGAAGATGAGGCATCCATTGGGTGCTGTGTACACCATAACCATGCCTTGAGCAAGGAAACTCAATCTACTACATCTTTGGGGTTCTAGGCCAATTTATAATCTGCTTTTCAAATTGTCATCCTATAGCGGATTCTGAAATCCATTTGTGGGCCCTGACCAGTTTTTAGATGAATGAATTCAAATGCAATAGAAAAGAAAAGATCAGAGCACATCACACAGGAAGGGGGACATCTTTATCGGGGCTTGCATCTCTGCATGTGTGTGAGTGCCTATGCACACCCACTGTTTGTGTTTAGTCCACACTCACTATAGTAGCCAGAGTGGTTCTGTTAAAACCCAAGTCAGATCATGTCACTCTTCTGGAACCCTCCAGGGACAGCCAACCTCACTCAGTGCAAAATCCGAAATCCTTACAATGGCCTTTAAGGCCCACCACTGCCACCCATTCCTGCCCAGTTCTGTTTACCTCTTATTCACCCCAGCCCCAATGATCTTATTTCTGTTCCTGGAACACACGAGGCACACTCCTGCAGCCGGACATCTGTAATTGCCCTCTGTCTGGAATGCTCTTCCTCCAGATATCTGCATGCTGGCTGCCTCACCATCAAATGTCAGCTTTTCAGTAAGACCTTCCCTGACCACACAATGTACTATTCAGACCCCACGCCCACCCCAGTATTTCCTATTTCCCTTCCTTCTTTATTTTTCTCCACAGAACTTATCACCTTCTAACATACTATATAAACTATTCATTTTCTATATCATAATTACATAAAATTATGATGCATATATTTGATAGATTACATATAGTTTCTTTTGCTTATCATCTCTCTGGACTTAGAAACTTCACAAGGAGCAGGATTTTTTTGTCATTTTTGTTCACTGCAATAATATCTCTAACACTCAGGACATGGTAAATACTCAATAAGTATATGCCAAATTGTGTGTGTGTGCAGGGTATGAGTGTGTATATATGCTGGCTTGTAATGTAAAATATATTTTTTAGTGTGAGTCGCATTCCAAAAGGCTTGTCTAATCCTGGCCTGGAGCACACTTGGAATATCTCCGGGCTTACTCAGAGAGAGGGCTGAAATGTGAGTGCAGCAAAGACACCCAATAGTTGTGATGTCTTACAACCAGAGTGCCTGCAACAAATGGTGCCAATGGTCATTGCTATGTGAAGTATGTTGCGGGGGGGTGTTGGGAGGGTTGTTCCCTTGGGGATCCCACCAATGCACTATAAATGGCAAGAAGAAATAGGCAGAGTTAGAAAATCATAAAATTTTCAAGACTCTCAAGATGATCTGGTTCAACCTAATAATTCTACAGTCGAGTATCAGAAAAGTTACAAAATGATAATGTAATTTGCCCCAGGCCATATGAAAAGCAAATGCTGAGCTAGAACTGGCACAGACCTGGGTCATATGACTCCTTGTCCAGTGATCTTTACACACTCTGGCTTGCCATAAAAATGAAAAACGGGAATCTCTTTTCCAAAAGCCTTCTGCCTGTTCTTCTTTCTTCAGAAATAACCTGAGATTCTTTCTCCATTTAGGTGCCAATCATCTATTTATTCCACTCAAGCCTTGACAATTTGCGGGGCTCTCTGTTTTAAAAACAAAGAGTTCCTAATGATCACTATTTCTCATAAATCAAAGCTTTAAAAATGCCTTGCCATAGCAACCAGGAGTGGCTGAATTATTTACTATTATTCCCTGAATTTCTAATAAAACCATTCCAACTTACACCAGGCCCAGGGATGTTAAAGTCAGTCAAGAATCAAAACCTTCAATCCTTACTGTCCAACTTTTCATCAAAGCTAAGCAATCTATCCAGAATTATTCTGTTTTTTCATAGCCATAAAACAAAGTGCTTTAATTTATAAGGCACTAACCAGTGAAAGCAAGGCATCAGTAAAAGCTGTCAGCCACTTTAATTTGGAAGGGAAGCAGAAACATTTTGGTCATGAAGTGAATATTACTACAGACTAAATACGTTCACCAGTTGTTTGGTTTTCAACTAGGCTATAGTAAGTCCTTTGAGTGGGAGAGGCCAGGTTTCTTAGAACTCTCAGGTATTTTTCCTCAGAATCCAAGAGCTGAGGACATTTGTGACATTACTGTGCCAGACACTCTTGAATCCTCTGCTCTCCTTCACAGAACCCTGCTCTGTTCATGTGTCCTCACCCCTTTGGGAGAGGCTAGCCCCATCCCCATTCCAGGAAGGAGGTCATGACTGGACAGAGAGCATCACAGAAATCCTAGTGTCCTTGTCAGTGATTGCCTTGCCTATGAGCATGTGACAAAACTGTGACCCAGGAGGCAAGGGGAAGTTGGCTAGGAGAGGGGGAGCTTCTGAGAAAGGTTTTCTCACTTTTCACACAGCCAGGAGAAAGAGATTACAGGTCTCCCCTGTTGTTCAAAAGTTTGCATTACACCACTTCTCTTTTACAAAAGACCTACATTAACCTACATTTTCACTAACCAAAAGAAATCCAATAAAGGATTTTTGCTTTCGGAAAAAAAAAAAAAAAAGAGGTGAAAAGCAAAGATAGCATTCACAGTTTTGCAGTGAGCAGTTATAAAGGCAGTGCAGACCCCCAGCAGTGGGAAGAGTCCCACCAAGTTCTGTCCCCAAAACTACACTCAGCATCTAGCCACATAGCTTTGAATGGTGTCTGTAAGCATCTGTGTTTTATCTTACTTTGGACATCCGTTAGCAAGATGTGTCTTAAGGTATCAGAAAAGTCAAAGAGAGGTTATTTTTTGAGTTTGGGAATGCTTACAAATTTTTCCATATAAATTGATGGTAAATGCTTCTTCACATTACAACACTGTGGCTTACAAAAGATTTAATAGGAAATCTACTTTCAGACAGCAGGGAAAACCTGTACTCCTTTACTCTTTCTAACTGCGATGCCAGGTAGTGCTGCTGTCATCTTGACACCAAGAGGACAGAGCCAAGAGAACTGCAGAGAAGCCCAGGGTCAGAACTCACTTCTTTTCAGGGTTTTCTGTATTTGCAGCAGAAACATCCTAACCCATACAATAATTGCACCCTGAAACGGTCTCCGGAGGAAGTGAGGAGGCATGAATGTGTTATGCATGTTGGTGTTAGCATGAGAAAAGTTGCATGAACAGCACATTTTCTCAGGGAAAGCTTGGCCTGTGATGTTAGAAAGTACAGTGGCCCCCCCTTACCCAAAGGGGGAGGAGGGATACCTTCCAAGACCCTCAGTGGGTGCCTAAATCCGCAGAGTACTAAACCCTATATATACTGTTTTTTCCTATACATACAAACCTACGATACAGTTCAATTTATAAATGAGGCCCAGTAAGAGATTAAAAACAGTAACTAATAATAAAATAGAAAATTATAACAATATACTGTAATAAAAGTTACATAAATGTGATCTCTCTCTCCAAATAGTATTGCACTGTACTCACCCTTCTTCTTCCCGGGATGAAGAGAGGTGATGACACGCGCGCGGGATGAGATGACGTAAGCAGTGTGCGGCAGAGTTAGGCCACCACGGCCCTTCCGCTGATTCATCAGAAAGAGGACAGTCCGCTTCCCCGCTTCCCGAGCGCGGTCGATGACGGGTAAGCGAAACCGCGGAAGGTTAAACCGCGGATAAAGCAGGCCTGCTCTAGGAGGGCCCAGGAATAAAATCCATCCCGGGAGTGAAATGTGAGAGCAGGTGCAGAGGCCAACACCTGGCACCAATACCTTGGCCTCCGCGTGCTGTTGTAGGGAACCCAAGGCAACCAGATTTCCCCCCGAGGGAGGACGCGGAACAGCAAAACCACTGTAGTGCATACCCACTTCCTCCCCTGGGTGCCAGGAAAAGACTCTGAATGAGACCTTAAAGCAGAGGATGTTTCAGTACTTGCTTTGCCTTCGCACTCGCATGAATAGGTATCTGTACTTTGCGAGGGTGCCTATCTTTGTTGCCCCATGAGGAGTAAGAAGCACAAGCCAGAACAGTTCAAAGGGGAACCAGCCTTGTTATAAACTCCTACAGGCCATTGAAGATTGAAGGCTGCCCGTGGAAGTCGCCACCCAGGGACTCTGTTCCCCCAAGATGCGCCCCCCTCCCCAGAGCCAGATCTTCCTCCAATCGGCAGAAAGTATATCTTATTCTGGGAGTCGCTAAACTTGCAGGGAGAGGAGAGGGACTTCTCCCACACCTGGCCCTCCAAAGCCAGCAGGTATTTTTCAAATGCTTATCGATTGGATTCATTATCATGAACTCTATGTGGTTCTGGAAAACTTCATATTTGAAATACTCATATTTTAGATCATATCTGATCAAACGCATGTTTCTTTACTTGTTCCCCGTTAAAGTAAACACTATCAGAACATCTGAGACAACGGTACCTGGGTCATCTTTCTAAGGAAGTGTTTACAGTACTATGAGTACAATGCTATGATCTGACATGATCAAAGTGTGCCTATTCTTTGATTAGAAACAACAAAAGAGCCAGCAGATGATGCCCCTGAAAACGTCTGCACGTGGATCCATCCAGTGGGGGCATCTGGAGGCAGCAACAGAAGCATCACTGTACTAGTAAACTTGGCAGTACCTAGGTTACACAGTAGGAAACTGGGTTCCTGGAGGACTCACAGTCTGCATTGAGGGCGTAAGAGTTGTGCCCAGGGCTTGAAAAGCTGCACAAAAATCTAATTAACTAGTCATGAGAAATGTACTAATTGCTTTGTCCAGCATCAGCAGAGAAGACCTGCTGCTGGCCCTCATTCCTCAGCCAGAGGGAGGACACCGCAGCCTTTGGGGGCACTGGGGAAGGAGGCATTGTCGAGCTGACCCCGGGAACAAACCACAGAGGACACGTCTCTGTGGAACCTTCCGAGGAGGTCGGGGGCTGTTGGTAGAAAAAAACAACTGTGGAAATAAAAATGGGAAAAGGAGGGGGTACCCCCACATGTCGATATCAGTGACTATGGAATGAATGTCTCCTATCTGATTATGTGTATCCATGGAGGAAGGACTTGATCTATGGGGTTTTTTCCCTGTCTGCTCACTTTACAACCTTTTCCCCTTCTCAGCCCTACTCTATCAATTTCTTTTTTTGCCTCTTGTAAATAACATCTTTATTGAGATAGAATTTACATACCCTACAATTCACCTGCTTAAAAGTGTACAGTTCAGTGACTTTTAGTATATTACAGAAATATGCAACCATTACCACAATTTCAGACAATTTTCATCACCCCCAAAAGAAATCCCATACCTATTAGCAGTCCCTCCAGTTTCCCTCCAGCCCTCCCCACCTTAGAAAATCACTTCTCTACTTTCTGCTTCTATGATTTGCCTATTCTGGACATTTCATATGGGTGGAATCATACTCTATGTGGTCTCTTGTAACTGGCTTCCTTCACATAATGTTTTCAAGGTTCTACAAGGTTCACTGTTGTAGCATGTGCACGCTATCACTTTCTAAAATCTTTTCTGTAGCTCTCCCTGCTCAGCTCTAGCTTTACTACTTAATGTTCCTTGAGTGGTTCACTATCCATTCCTGAAAAGTTCTTGCGAACTACAAATCAAGTTTAAGAAGCAGTCCTGGTTCAGAGAAGTCCATGTGATTTTGTTGGGAGTCTCCTTTTGCCCCTAAGTGCAAATAATCCATATTATGAGTTTAAAAAAAAAAAAACCAATTTTCTTAAAAATCATTAAAGGCATGTGGTTAGTGTGAACCAGTGATGATGCCCTTAGAGACCTAATTTACATATAATAGCTAAAGGAGGGGCTGTAGCGGCATTCCTATGATAGAGTGCTTGGGATATACACATATGCATTCCCTCAACAATTACTGAGTGCCTCCTGCATGTGACACACTGTTCTAGGTACTGCAGATTGGCAGTGAGCAAAACAGACAGAAACATCTGCGTTTGTGAAGCATGGGGTTTGGATTATTTCTTTACATCATTTAAAGAAAGAAGGAAAACCAAGGTAATAGAAAACAGGGCATTCATAATGGTTACTTTTGGAGGAAGGGAGTGAAGGAAGACAGGGGAGGGAAGGGAGGAGGGAGAAGATGCAAGGGTAGGTGATGTTCCTAGACTGAGAGACTCCCTTATGAGAGTTCTGTTGCTGTGCTAGCTTCCACGTCTGTTGCAGAGATTTACTTGCACAGATTGGATATTACATCAAATTTAGTTTCAAAAAGAGTCACACCTCTGGATCAGAAAGTATAAACAATGGTGTCTCTTTGGATGAGAGATTTGTCTGGGCTAATTTAAAATGTTTATGAGAAAGTGGGATTCGCAGTGGAATCTTACACTAAATGGAGACATTCTAAACTGATGGGCTTACATGTCAAGGTTTTGAAAGGCTGGTGAAGAGCAAGGTAATATATTTAGAGGAGATTTTTCAAGTTATATTAGACAATCATGAACTCTGAGTGATCATTTATCACCCAAGAAAGGAACCAATGGATCGTCTATATAAGAATGAAACTTCATGAGACCAGAGATTCTTATGTTTTGTTCACAAGTTTTCAATTGTCAAGTTTCTTTCACAGACATTATCCCATTTGATTTTCACAAGTATTATTAGCCCATTTTATGGATGAGAAAATTCAGAGGGGCCCAAATTACCATAGCCAGTTGGTGCTGGTATCTGGGCCAGCTCCCTGGCTGCCCAACACTTGTCACACAGCACCAGGGTTCAAATGAACCCGCATTTATTTACAAAACACAAGAATGGATGTTAGAAACAAATTTTGGACAGTGAAATATAAAACAGTAAAAAGAAATACCAGTCCACTCTAGGGGTGGAAAATGGATGGAACTCATTACTATAAGGAGGACCACAAGCTGAATCTACATATACTCTCAAAAACATGTCTCCATGAATTCCTGAATGACAGATTTACACTGGCTATTTATGAAAAGTAAAATGTCTGTAGGGCATCTCTTCCTTGAAAGCCTGCTGAGCATTTTTACAAAATACCCCTTAGTGCTATTACTGGGGTTAGAATGCTGAACCAAATAAGTACTATGGCAATTATTATATTCTTATGATCAATTACATTGTCTAATTCCACATCATGTCTTCCGTTGGCAATTGCCTAGGATTTGCTGTGGTTATGTTTCTAATCTTAATCTGATTAAGATTAACTCTCAAGAGAGTTGAAAAGCCCCGTCAATTGCTTTTTTTCTCCGAGGAAGAATTCATATATGGAAAAAAAGAAAAAGGCATGTGGGTTAGTCTGGGTGCTTAAAACAAGCATAGGGCTCCTATGTGGATCAAGTTCAAGCCTCCGACATAGTAACATCACATAGGAGAAAAAACTTTTGTGCCCTGACCACTGACAGTACCTTCAACCTTGGACCATGATCACGAGGGAGATAACAGAGAGGACACCTGGCTTGAACTAACCAGGTCCCCAGCCAGAGAGTAATAACTCACAGGGCACTTCCTGTGGGAGACATGATAATGCTCTCTTTGGATATGAAAGTCAGCAAAATAGTGTTATTTACCCAATAAACATGGCTTAATGGTTTCACTGTCTGCAGGGACAAACACTATAAAACAAAATGGCTAATTTTTCTATAATAAAGTGAATTTGAATGAGCAACTTAAATCAATATTAGGCAGCCAAATTATGTGTATCAATATCTACACATCATTAGCAAAATCCCAAGTGAATTTTTTCATTACTAAAAGTAATGCTAGGTTTGACTTTGCTTCTCCCTTGATATTAACTTATATATTCTATATTTGGTTCAGAAATAACTTTTGTTTGAAACCTAATCCACTTCTGTTTTCTGTGTATACATATACACATAAACACACACCAACAGACATATATACATGCATACAGACCTATATCACACATATACATGTTTTATACACATATACATATTCACGGCAAGAAGCCTCAGTACAAACATTATCAGATAAGAATTTCCTACTCAGGTCAGGAGAATAATGTGTCCCTTGTTCTGTCAACTTCTCTACCCAACTTGCTAGCATTACAGGCTTTCTTTGGAGGAGTGCACATAAATCTAACAAGTAAATATGTAAAGTCTAGAATGATAGTAAAGCCTAAAACAAGGCACAAAATCTGTATCAACAAGAATCTGATAGAGTTCCAATCTGTCCCTCTCTATTTACTTCATTTCAAAATCTCTGTACACACCCAGAAAAATGAAGGACATCTCCCAATGTCTGGCACTAAAACAAAACAGGAACCTGTGAATGGGGGCTGAACTGGGCCACACTGAAGAGAGGGTATCTTTCTGGCATGGAGAGTGTGCAGGGTTGCAACTATGGAAGCCATGGAGCAGTGAGTCAGCAGGTTTTGTGTGGTAGATTCTGTGATAGAGGCTAGAACATCCTCACTAGAGTCGCCCAGACCAGTGGCTGTCCAATACAAGTATGATATGAGCCACATATCTAATCTCAAATAGTAGCCACATTAAATTTTTTTAAGATTTTATTTATTTATTTATTTGAGAGAGAGCGAGCATGAGCAGGGAGAGGGGTAAAGGGAGAGGGAGAGAGAGAATCTCAAGCAGACTCCATGCTCAGTGCAGAGCCTGACGTAGGGCTTGATCTCACAACCTGAACCGAAATCAAGAGTTGAACGCTTAACTGACTGAGCCATCCATGTGCACTGTCACATTAAATATTTTTAAGTAAACAGGTGAGATTGATTTTTACAATATCTTTTCTTTAACCTACTGTCCAAAAGATGTTATAATCTCAATGTATAATCTATATAACAAGGTTATTCATGACATACATTCTTTTTGTTTTGTACTGAGTCTTCAAACTCTGGTAGGGACTTTACACTTGCAGTGCATCTCCAGTCACACTAGCCACATTTCAAGAGCTAAACAGCCCACATGGCAGTGGCAGATAAGGCAGTGCAGGGCTCAGTCTTGAGATGCTTATAGGTCAGACTGTTAGAGGCCAGTGTTGCAGGCACACACTCTAGTATTAGCTGAAGAAGATGTACCCTTCAAACCATACTCCCTGCTTCCTGTTTCCTTGTTGTCCCAAACACTGATCTCTTGGTGTATTCCTTAGAGGCAAAATTATTTAAGAAAAAGCACTTTAGGGATGGCTGGGTAGTTCAGTTGGTTGAGCAGCTGGCTCTTGATTTCAGCTCAGGTCATGATCTCAGGATCATGAGATGGAGCCCCGTGATGGGCTCCAAGCTCAGTGGGGAGTCTGCTTGAGGATTCTCTCTCCTTCTCCCACTGTCCCTCCCCCTGCTCATGCACAAGCACTCATGTTCTCCTTCTCAAGTAAATAAATAAATCATTTAAAAAAAAAGAAAAAGCACTTTATTTTGTTTGTGTGCAATTATGTCAAATAAGTAAGGAATGCAGGTTTTGTTTCCTTAAAAAACATAGTGCTCAAACAGTCCTGAGGGTACAGAGGACAAGATGAAGTCCAGGTACGGGTTCTCTGATGAGAAAAGAATTAGATGGTGATGACCCACCCAAGTGATTCTGTAATTCACCCTGCCCTAAATGTATGATCTGAGTTATATCAAAAAGGACAGCCATACAGGCCACGGGCCTCTAGCTGTTATGTCTGAACCCCATAGCCTTAATATCCACCTTTTTCTTGACAGTTGTTTGACCCTTTAAAGATACCATCTACCTTTCCATTTGTTTGTTGCTCTTGAAGATGGTAACAGAAGTTCAAGGAGGAGGGCAGCTTCCTTTTCTTAGGAACTGTCATGTTCCTGCATCTTATTTGCATGCATTTTCTTCCAATTAAATGTACTGAAGATTCCCAAAGCTAACTTTATTTTCTAAAAACCAATGCATTTGCTTTGCCCCATATGTGGGCCTTTTGCAGTAGTAAATACTTCTAGGCGAATGGTTTGCTGATGGCCAAGTTGGTAGAAAAATCTCCTTTAAATAGCACAGCTTGGATATGCCGCTCGCAACCTCAGTCCACACGTTCACAATTTTCTTATTTTGTTTATGATGTTTTGGAAGAGATACAATTATAAGATCCAAACTATTTCTGGACATGGACATTTTTTTTCCTCTTTGAGGATGACATTATAACTCACTGTAGGATTTTTTAAAAAGAAATGGGAGTTGTCATTAGGGAAACTATAGACAATTTTTTTAAAAGCTTGAATCCAGTTTCAAGACTAGAAGAGCTTATAAACATTTTAATTACTCTCCCCAACATCATCTTCCACCTGTCATTCCACAGTTCCCCTCAAAATTATGAAAAAAATTACTTTTTTAAAAAAAGCCAATTTGCAAAATTAGTGAAATATAACCTGAGCAGCATGACATACAGGAATGGGAGAACATTCTATCAAAGTTTCTATCCATAGCTTATTAATTTTACATTAGTAGTGTCCCTCTCTTAGAACTACCTTCCCTGTTTACCAGTGCTGCCCAACAGGATCTTTTACAGGATGAAGGAAATGTTCTATTTCTGCATGGTCTAATATGGTAACCAGCAACCACATGTGCTATTGAGCACTTGAAATGTGCCTCATGCAACTAAGGAACTGAATTTATTTAAATTTAAATTTGAAAACAGCTACATGTGGCTAGTGGTTACCATATTGGAGAGCACAGCTATATATAGTCAGGGCAGAGGCTAGGTCACTTAAGTCTTTGTGCCTCTATTGGCACAACATCAGCCTTGAGATCTAAGGCTCATGTAAAATACAAAGCACTTTATGACTTCTTTTTTGAAAATATTAAATAATTAAATAGAACAGCTTCCATGAAGCCAGACAGGGGGAAAAAGAACAGCTGTAAGAAATTCTCTAAGGATAATGCTACTCCTTAGGATGAGCCAGGAAAGGGGATGAAGAATTAATGTTCTGGAAACATGGGTCCTAGATGTCAGTTCCAGCTCTAGCTCCACCACCAACTAGCTGAACGGCCCTGGGCAGTTCTTGGAGCCCCTCCGAACCTGATTCTCTTACTTATGTAATTCTGGAATCTGTTAAAACAACCTGCAAGTCCCATCCTCACTTGAAACCTATAACGAAATGTAAAGTCAAACCAGCTCGGGAGGAAAAAAACATTCTCAGGTAGGAAGTGTTGCATATGGTCTACCTGAATGCCTTCTGTAATTGTAGTTCCTGTACTTTTCACTTAAGACATAAGCTAACAAATACATATTCTTCCTGCTGAGGATTCAGAATCTGGGAGTTTCATGAGGTGATCATAAGACTTGATAAGCTCACACAAAATGGAATGCTTTTAAGACTCCAGTGAAGACAATCAACTGGATGCAAAGTAGTACTATACTTTTTTTCTCCCCCTTGATGTTTTTTATTTGGAAAATTTTCAAACCTTGGAAAAGTTGCAAGAATAGTACAATGAACACTTATATACCCTTCACCTCCTGAAACTGTTCTTAAGTACAGATATCCATAAGTCCAATCCCCTAGGTGATCTCTCTACAGAGCATTCACTTGGTAAACATCTCCCAGGTCCTAACGCTAGTGAGAATAAGTTTTGGTCAGGTTGGATGTGGGTCTGGATAACTACCAAGGGCAACAAAATAAAGCACAACTGTATTACTGTACTTTCTCTGTTAACAATGAGCATATATTTCAGCCTTAAACTTTAATGTCAGACACTTTAAAAACGAGATAGAATCAAAAACCCACCCTTTATGTTTCAAGAGGAAGAAAACTGATCTTTGAAATTAAGGAGACGTGGCTCCAATCCTAGCACCTCAAATCCAAGCTCTGTGCTCTCTCTGAACCGATGTCTCTGTTCGCAAAAGGGGATACGTGGTCTACCTCAGAGAAATACCCCAGGGATTACATGTAAACAGAGTGAGACATAGCAACCATCCAGTATTGTTAGTTGCTTTTCCAGTTTACTAAGCATTTTCCCAAATAGTATACTTCAGGAATGACAACTCTGTGGAATAAATTCATCAGATATCACTATTTCTGGTTTAAAGACAAGAGAGGGGTGCCTGGGCGGCTCAGTCAGTTAAGCGTCTGCCTTTGGCTCAGGTCATGATCTCAGGGTCCTGGGATCGAGTCCCACATCGGGCTGCCTGCTCGGCGGAGAGCGTGCTTCTCCCTCTCCCTCTGCCACTCCCCCTGCTCATGCTCTCACTCTCTCTGTCAAATAAATAAATAAAATCTTAAAAAAAGAAGACAAGAGGATGGAGGCTCAAGGAGGAGGGCAGGAGAGAGGGAAGGGGGGGAATCGGTGTCTACTGGGCAGAGAGGAGAGCCAGGCCTATGGGAGACAATGCTTCCCTCACCCCTCTTAATGCTCACATCAGTTCTGGGAAACAGGCTGTCATATCTGCAGTCTGCAGTAAGGTTTTAAAGCTCGGAAAGGCTAATTTCACCAAAGGTCACATCGTTAGCTAGTTATAGGACTTAATTAAGTAAGTATCTGGTTTAAGTGCCTACATTAATGGTTTAGGAACTTTCATTAAGGGTTCAAGAGTCCTGATTCATGGTTTAAGGGTCAGAGTTAGGGCTTAAAGCCTCTTGAAGAGCCTTAGTTAAGGGTTTAGCTGCCCTGGTCAATGCCTTGGTTAAAGGTTTCAATGTCCAGATCTTCTGACTCTGAGGTTAGGGCTCTTCCTGCAACATCTGACGAAGACACATTTCAGAACGTGAGATTTCTTGCCAGCTCAAGGAAGCAGACTGTTTGTCTAGATCTAGTGGATTCTGCCAGGCAAGGGGCATGGAGCCTTTCTTGTTGAAAAAGCGTTCTCCCCAGCAGGCCCACCAAGGCAAGGGGTGATTGGCAGCCTGCACAATGTGTAGACGACGTCTCAACTCCAGGAATCTTATCAGTGTAACTTCTGACCTGAGGTGATTCCATTTTAAATAAGGCTATTCACTGAACACCTTTATTAGAGAATGTCTATGGGAACTTCGGCATTGGATGATTTGAAATAACTCTTGATACGGCTGAGGTCGGGTGACTTAGGCCAAGCTATTGAAGCAAGGCAAGATTGTAATTAGACATGGTGTAAAGACTATTCAAAGATTGGCCCCCACAAAGGTGTACGATTAATAATAAATGAGGGGAAAAGCAGGCTATTTGCACAAGCAGCTGGTGAATGACTCTCCCTGGGTACAGAGCCGCAAAGTTTTATTGCCACTTGGCAATGCACACGCGCCAGGTCTTCAGCCTCAGATCCCAGTGAACAGACACATGGGTCCCGTTGCAGAGCAGACTGCCTGTGGGACCAGCACATTCCTCACTGGATTTCCCTCTAGCCATGGAGACTTTAAATAAACCTCTGCTTTTGTTAGTCACTTTGAGACACGTGAGTGTGTTCTGTCACACCAACCAGCCTGTACCAGACCTACAGGCACCCATCTTGGTCCCTTGACCAGAATCCATGTGAGCAACAGAATACCACCTTCCACTCCCACTGAGAAAATGGAAAGAGAAGCAGGAAGGTACTTAGAGGATTTGGAAACTAACAGTCAAGTAAGACCAAATGCAGGGTTGATGGAAAAAAAAATCTAAATAGAAATCTGACCAACATAAAAACAGGTGAGAAAAGTAAAAAGAAGAGAGGAAGGAGGGAAGGAAGGAAAGAGGGAGGGAGGGAGGGAGGAAGAAAGCCATTCATTTTGAAAATTAAATGACACACATCAGGAGTCATGAAATGTGAATACATTCATAAAAGATAAATGATTGGTGGGTGATAGATGGACGCTATTAATCATAGGTCTATCACTAGGTCCCTTTCTCCTTCTCTGCTTCTAACCATCTTGGCAAGAATCTTGATCTTCTGGCAGAAAACTCTTTTCCAAAACATACCAATGTGACCCTGCTCATGTACAGGTTTTCCAAACCCAGTGTCCGGTTATTTTCACCATTGTGCAAAAACAGGAGACCCCGCAGAGCCGCAGACGGCCCTCAGCAGGAGTGACACCCGGGCCAAGCCCCAGGTTGCAGCTGAGAGAACACGCTGTCCAGTTAAATCCCACATGGACTGGCCTTGGAAAATACCTGGTGTTTGTGTCCCCCAAAAGTTGAACAAATGGCAGGATCTTTGAAAACACTTCACAGGGTTTGTGGGAATGATGGGGGGGGGATCTGGCATTTTAGCTAAAGTACGCGTATCGGTGGGCCCTCGTCAAACACGGCGAACATGCTGTCATGCTTAAGAAATGTCTTTCCTCTCAGATTCTCTGTCACTGGGTTCATCTGGGTTCCCACAAAGGAGCAGCGAAAAATCTAATAAGTTAAAATGAGGTGTGGGAAGGTCACCCGAAAAATAGCAAAGAACAATACTCCTCATCTGAGTAAATGATTTCTTTCAGGGAGGTAGTTTTAGCTTTGTGATTTTTTTATTTGCAATGCTTTTGAAATTGCAATTTTTTTTGGTGATTTAAAATAAACAAAAGAAATCAAATCATCCTGACTCTCTAGGTAATTATGAAATTAAATTACCAGCAGTTATCACTAAAACAAAGGTAAAGACATTTCTTTTACACAAAATCGAATATTTCTGAATAATTCAGGGGTCCAAAAGAAGACTTTTCAGTGTGAATGTCTGTTTCAACAAAGATACCCTGTTTTGTAGTATTAGATCCATGGAGTTTCTAATTACACATATATGTCTTGGCAGCATTATTATAGTTCAGTTTTACCTTCTGCATCTAGGGATATGAAAGATTTCTATATGTCACTGGTTCTGACCCTCCAGTAATAAGTAATGAAAATTCCTATTTATCATTTGTAGGATCAAGCCAGTGTGACAGCAGAAAATAGCATTATTTATTTGGCCCACATTACTATTGTATACAATGTGGAGAAATAAATCCCTCAATCCATTTAGGAATGTTCTTTTCCCAATTAAGGTTTCAGTGACTCTACACATAAATACTGATTTTTACCTTTTTCCATTTGCATTTTAATTTAAAAAGTCTATGTTGGTTTCATTTCTATAATACAATATGTTTAAGTTCTCAAAATCTTAACAACTTATCCGGGGGTCCCTTTAATATTTAATTTTTACCTTGTTCAGTTCATAGCTTTTTTATTTATTACTTTACTTGAGTTGAGTTCTTTTCTTTCTTTCTTTCTTTTTTTTTAACACTGTGAAATTACCCATTTGGCAATAACATCACTAAAACGCAAAAAGTTCTTCTCTCAATTATAAAAGCCAACATAACCCATGATTATTAAGAAAACTATTCTGTACATCAACCATAGTTTATTTCAGAATACAATCAAGTACCATAGGCTAGAGTAAAAGCTTAAGGATAGTGATTTTTTTTTTTTTGCACTTAAAATAATAAAGGTAATCAAACCTTCCTGCCAATCTAGGTGATTGTGAAATTTAATTACTAGCAGTTATCATTAAAACAAAGGCAAAGCAATTTCTTCTACACATAATTGAATATTCCAGAAGAAAATTTCTGAACAGTTCTTGGAAAATGTATTTAAAAATTAATTTTAACCTGATTATTTCATTTGTTATGTCTCAGTTGGTAATGCAGAATAAATGACACACTCGAGTGTTGCGGTTCAACAACAGCAAGTGAGAACATATTCTCAGGAAAATCAGATAACTTTGAGCTTAATACTGAGTGAATTATTAGATCTTTACTCTCTGCGCAAACACACCCAAACCTAAACCTTCCACATCTATTCCTCCAAAGGAGGTTTAACCCATATTATTCGAGTTCACACCTCCATGTGTTATTCACTACAGAATCAACAGTTCCTTTTTTTACTGCTCAATTGCCCAAGTATGTCCTAAGGCTTCCAGAGAGTTGTTCCATCAAACCCACTGCTACCTGAACAGAAAGAAAACCTCCTACCCACGTCAGCAGCAACAGTAGGTGATCTAGCATCTCTCTGCATGATGCTAATAGATCTATAAGCATAACCGTCCAAAGAAGAGACACCACCTACAAAATGGATCAAGAGCCCTAAGAAAGGAAGTTGAACATTCCTCCATGGACTTCCCCATCTCCAGGCCTTTGCCTAAGCTCTTCCCTCTTCCTGAAATGCCTTTCCCCCTCTCTGCTCTCTGGAAAAAAAATCCCACTCATCCTTTAAGCCCTAACTCATAGGTCACTGGTTCTGACCCTCCCTGTCTACTGAGGGAATCACTCCCTTCCTTGTACTCTCTTCCACATAATTCACTTTAATCCAACTGGAATATACATTACTATCTGTCGTCCATCTCTGCTACTGGATGGTGAGGAAAAGGATCCTAATTCATCTTTCTATTCCAAACTCTTGGGACAATGCCTGAAACCTAAAATACACTTAATGACTGCTTACTTAATGGACCTCAAACCTCAAGGTCAAATTTAACATGCAACGTAAGAGTCAAATTTTATGTGTGTTGGACTTATTTCTGCACCTAAAGGCTGAGCCATGAGTGCCTTCTATTTCATTCCTCAAAGAAGCAAAATTTGTTCACAGCAAACACCGACTAAGTGCCACACCCTGGGCTAACTGCTCTGCACATATTATCTCATTTAATCCACACAGCATTCCTATGAGTAAGTCCCATTATTAACATTAACCTTATCAACAGATGAGGAAACTGAAGCTTAGAGAAGTTGAGCAACTCACTCCAAATTGCCCAACTGGTCAATGCGGCAGCCAGAACTCAAAAACAATAATCCCAGAACTTCAGAACTAGAAGGAATCCTAAAATTATCTTCCTCACTCAGCCTCCTTGAAACTGAGGCTTGTAATATTTACTTCCTGGCACATAGTAGGCCCCATGTGAAAACAGTGATGAATAGATTGATGGAGTGCCCTACTTTCTCAGACTCTGGCCCTTGCCTGGGAGAACGCAGCTGCCACCACAAACAGGCTCTATTCTTTAGTGCCCAACACCTCTCACAGGTGTGAATTGCTTGTGTCATCTGAATTATTCATGATCCACACGCCGGGTAAGTGTGCCTAAAAAGACAACTACAGCTTCTTGTGTTTTTCAAGACAAAGTGTCTGTTGAGCAATATAAGTTCATGGGCCAGTCTGATCTACATCAAATAGTATATCCATGCCCACTTTCTGAATTTCAGTGTTCACGTAATTTCCCAGTTCCCACTGAGATTTAAAATAGTGGTAACTAAAGCAGGAAGGAGACCCATCATAAGCATCTCCCTCCTATCTGCAAAGCAATTACCATCATCTAAAGCTCGTACTGTGTGACTTCAAACCCACGTATTTTTCTGAAGCCTGAATTCAATTTTTCGATCCGGTTTCTTAAGCTACACCAAGATCTGAACGTTCAGATGCCACAGCATCTGTAATTTATGCCATCAGTAAATCATGTGAGAATACTGCCTTCTTGTCTTTTCTCCATTCTTCTTTCCCGTTGCCACCTCCCCTCAACCAGTCCCTTTTCTAGTGGGCAGTTTTCTGAGAGGGCTAACCATATGCTAATCGTAAGCCAACATCACTGTATTTTAAATTCAATGTTAGTCAACCAAAATGAATTGAAAAGCAGCAGCGGTGGTTTGGGGGTACTAAAAATACGCTGTAGCATTTGCTGAGTTCTCAGAATTAAAACCACAGGCAGTCAACTTGTTGCTGCTCTTAATAAGACATGACTGTTCTGCCCCATTGGCTGCTACTACCAGCAACTTGAACTATATCATACGCCTAACAACATTGTGCTTTTGATTAGTTGGCAGTGATCAAGAAAGGAGGTGCCATTTCCCAGGAACTGACCCTGCCAAAAAAGATAACAGATGGCTTTCCAGGGATAAACTTGTGCCACATCACAATCGCACCTTAGTCAAACTCACCTTGTATTTATGATTAAATTAGTTACACATGTATAGATACGGCAAATTTATGACAGGCTTTCTGTCCAATGGTCCCAACCAGGTGATTGTCCTCTGAGTTTAATGTCCGGGTAATTGTAATAATAATAAAAAAACACAATAGGAAATAATACAATATTAACATATTGAGTATTTTCCTTAGGATTTCACGACCCTCTTGACCCCTGAAGACTGTATACTACACTAAATGTCTTATCAGCTATGCCTTTAGGGTTTGTCATTAAAGTTTTCAGTGACCAGAGAGGTAGAAGAATTCTACCAAATGCATTATTCTGATTAGAAACCTGTCATACTCAGAAACCAGAGGGTTTGTTTCTATTGATTCCTATTCCTTCAGATTCATTAGCAGTTTTTTCTCTTCAGTGAGACCAGCTGATCAACCATAAAAAAAGCTGAAAGAAGTCCTCCCTTTGCTCACTTGAAAACAAAATGTATGCCTGGAAAGTGAAATTAGTATCATAAGAAAATGTCCAAGAGGCCACATAGGAAAATCACACACACACACACACACACACACACACACTTGTAAACCAGCAAATTGTCAGAGGTTGGGCTAGACCTTCCTTCCTCTAACTCTCTTCAATCAGGACCAGAAACACAGAATCCCTTCATTACTTCTATCTCAAACCATGCCCCAAGCTTGTGTCTCCACAGAGCTAATTTCTGAAACAAACAAAGAAAATCAAGTCTGTGAGGAGCGAGGGTCTTCTCCCCTCTTCCTTGGATTTGGGCATCCAGCCCGGCGGGCGCCCAGCGTCGCCCCAACCTTCCGCGCCCCGCTAGCCCAGGTTCCAGCTGCTCCAGAAAGTGCGAGCCTGCCCTGCTCCTTTCGCTTCTCGCCTGCTGCTCCCCAAGTCTCCAGAACACTCGCGTTCGCACACTAAGGGCGCCACCGCTCTCCCACCTCGGTGCTGTCAGATGTCAGGCGCGGAGGTGCTGTGGGCGCCCCGGGTGCTGGCAAACCAAACAAGTGTCACACCGGGCGCCTGCCCTCGCTCCGAGGCAGGGGGCAGGACGGCCACAGGTAGGCTCTACCCATCCCGGGGTGCGGGGCGAGGGCAGGGAGCGAGAGACCCAGCGCGGCAGCCTGCGTCCGACGGGCTGAAACTCACCGGAGGACACCGAGGAGCCGGACAGGCTGGAGTTGCTGGACGCTGCCATCTCCGCGGCCCGCGCGTCGCTGCTGGCTCAGCCCCGGTGCGGACGCCGCCGCCGCTGCCCTCGCGCGACCGCTCGCAGCCTTCGCGGCCCCCAGCCCATGGCAAAGTCCTGGGGACGCGCAGAAAGCACCAGCCTCCGGACTCTGCCGGCACTTCCTGCTCCACCAGATGACGCGCTGCTGCCGCCGCTATTTATTTGTGGTTTCCGTCCCTCTCGGCGCCTTTGCACGCTCTTCTCCGGGTGTCGGGGGGTAGGTGCGAGCGGAGGGAGGCCGAGGGGCGGCCGGAGCGGACTAATCGTGGCTCCAGTCGAGCCCTAGCTGTGGGTCGAGCTCCCCCGCGCGCGGCTGGGACCACCGCGCCCGGGCGGCCCGGAGGCGCCCCGCCAGCTCCTGCACCCTCCCCTGGGCTCCCGCCTCCCCGGCGGCACTTCGAGCAGCCCGGGCAAAGGCGGCAGGAGCCAGACAGACAGAGCGACCTCCCCCTTCTCCCTCCGCCCCAACTCCGCTCGCGCGCACACAAAGGAAGGAGAGGAGACGCGGGAGCTCGGGGGCTGGTTCAGCTGCCGTGGGCTTGACAGCTCCTGCGACTAGGGCTGGAGGAGGAGGCTGGGGACTGCCGGGCGGGGGGACGCTGGACCGGGGCGCGAGGCCCCGAGGTGCTGGGGAGGCCGCCGGGGGGCGCGGGGCGAGCGCGGCTGCGGTGCGCAGCGCTGCTCCACGGTCTGGAGGCAACCGGGAGTGGGGAGTGGGGAGAAGGTGGTGGGGCTCGCTGCCCGTGGCCAGGCTAAGGGGCGGCGAAGACAGCCGAGGTGGGGGATCCAGAGGGCGAAGGCGAGGTCACTATGGACAGGGTGCGAGCTAAAAGGGGGTCTGGGATCCCAGAGAGGCTCTGGAGAGCTTCTTCCATTCCCCTCCAAATTGTCCTTTGTTACTCTGGAGCTGATGGTCCCTACCCTGCAAGAAGGTGTGTTTCCCAGAACACCCTCAAAACACCTAGCAAGCCCCATCCAGAGGCACTTAAGTACGCCCAGCCACGGACAGTGACTAACGGGTCCACTGGGTTTTTGAGGTTGCCCTTCAAAGAAATAGTGATGTTCCAAACATGTCATCAGGCCCACACAAAGCCGGGTGTCGAGAGAAAGAGGTTCTCTGACTTCCCTCTGGTAAAGGAGCCTCACAAAAGACTTGGCAGCAGGTGCAACTGTGCCCTTTCAGGATAAGGAATTGCTTAGGTGTGTGAGAGAAAGAGACTTGAGCACAAGGTGTGTGGCATCCCCCTGTATTTAAGCCTAAATTAATTTCACTGGGAGGAAATATCATACAGCTTTTTTTTTAATCTATTTCACACTCCCAGCAGGGTAATCGGTTCTTTCAATCCTGAAGCAACAGAAAACTGTGAAATTTGAACAGAAATTGTTAGATCAAAGGAAAGCGCAAACATTAAAGGAATGAAAGTACTCTCATTATGTAGCAAAGTGGAAAGTGTTCACATTGGGGTAGTTCAATTTTTAAAAACATGGTTAAAAGGACAGAGTCAATTTAAAAATTGTCAAGAGTGACACAGGCACAGCAGACAGTCCTAGGGGGTTCACATCAACCACGCACCCAATGAACAGTGAATGGTAAGTGTTGAATAATCATAATATGCACTCATGTCACATTTTCTAGTTGATTTAAACTTTTTTAAAATTCCCTTCAGGATGCCATCCCAGCACATCTTCCCAATAAGGCTCTTTTAAAAAAAAAAAAAAAAAAAGCAGTTTTCTGAATAGCTGAGGGCTCATGAGCCCACCTCAACCACACTGAGTCTTCCTGACTCTCAACTACATGGAACTTGGAACACCCCTGCCTGGTATAAAGAGACCTGAGCACACACACACCCCCACCCCCGCAACACACACACTCCTTTTTCTCTCCTTTTGTGCCATGCAGGCTGGATGCAGCCTAACCTGGAGTCCGTCAGGGATATGTGGCCCATCACAACACTAATTTCTCCATCAGAACTAACTTCCTGTTTTCCCAAAGTTCTTCTGATCAAAGGCACATCTACTTGATTAACTAGTAACCTACGTATCCCTCCAGACCTTTAGATGGTGGACTGACCTGGCTATGTCACCTAGTAGGGTTGACACCCTCTGGGCTTTGAAGAAGAAAGACAACGCAGGAATTCATACTCTGGTTCCACCACTTATTAGTTACATGACCTTGAGCAAACTACCTACACTCAGTGAGTCTCAGTTTCTCCACCTGCCACCCAAATCTTGATACTATAGGGTGTTATGAAGACTAAATGAAATCATGTGTATAAAGCCACAGTGTACCTGGCATACAGTTTGTGCTCCATGATTATAAATTATGCACCTGAAAGGCCAAATCTATGATTTGAACAACTTCTGCTTTCTCCATTGCATCTGGAGATAACTAATCAGCAGTGACTTGTTCCATCGGGGGAAATATCTAATCTTTGGCCCAAGGTTTATATCTTTCTTGCCCCAAATTGGGCAATACACAACTGGTTCCATTATTCATCTCTGAAGTCTCGCAAAAGGATGTCAAATTCTACTTCTGTAGTCAGATGATAATATTTACCTTCACAGAACTTTGCAGTCCTTTGTTAGGGAAAGTAAAGCATGGCCTTGATGATTACATTTATTATCTCAGATTGACTGGAGATAATATAAAGGGAGGGACAAAGGGGAATTTGCTGTGAAGGTACTACCCCACAGGCACCCTGTGCTGTACAAAAGTGGAATGAAACAGAGACTAACTTTTTCCCACTGGGTTCAGAGACCAGAAGAAGGATACAAGGCCACCAAACATGCTTACTGAATAAAAACAGGATGACTGGGGAAGCTTAGCCTGTTGGTACGAGATGAACCATAACTCCAGGGCCTATTATTTTGAAGAACAAATGGAAAGCTCCAGGTTCAGAACTAAAATCTGAAAGTTGATCAATAATTTAGATTGTTAAGGCCACAACAAATGGAGAAAACTCAGCAGGCATGATCGCTCCCTATCATTTTTCTTAGCTTCAGAGCCCTAAAGGCCGGCTGTTCCTTGCAAAAATGTTTATAATATCAGTAAATTAACAGGAGGTGGCTGAAATAAGATGTTAACCCCTCCTCAGTAGGCTCATGCACCTGTTTGTGGACCTTCCAAAGCATTTCTCCAAATGAAACAATAAGGATATTAATTCATATATGTCACTCACTCACTCATTCATTCATTCATTCATCGGCATTAATTCCAGCTAATGCCTATTTGTCAGTGGAAAAGGGAATATTGGTGCTGCAAAAATCTTAGGCCTGTTTGAAAAGTAAGATTTTTTTTAAAGATATGTCTACCTTCTTTCTTCAAATATTAAAAGACTTATGGGACGAAAGGAATTTTGTTAATAATTTGGTCTATCATGGATTATTAACAATTACCATTTTGTTAGCATGAAAGCTATTTTAGCATCTAAAGTCTTCCCACCTTCCTTCTCCAAATATATTTCCTGTTCTCCCCTTCACACATGTGACCCCTTATCACTGTGCCCAGTACCACTGAGGGTTGACAGCACAGGCCTTTTCCCGTGCCCTCCCTGCTGAGCATCTTGTACTGTGAAGGGGTAAGTAGAATGCACCTTCTTGGAGAATCTTCTCTGATCCCCAAGCCAGAAACCAGCTTTCCTTCTACTGAATTCCTCTAGTCTTTCCCCTATACCTCTTTATTGGCAGATGCTCTGGTTTTGTTTTGATGATAATTTTGGAACGTGTATTTCATTTCCCTACTCTATTAAAAGCTTCCTGGGGGCAGGATCCCTGTCTGGCCAGCTTTTGTATTCTCTACCAGGCTTTACACACAGTAGGTGCTCCGGAGATATTTGTAGAATAAGTGAGTAAACTAAGGAACTAATAAATCCATAAATGGTTCTCATGCTCGCCAGTGACTTTTCCCATCTGACCACCAGGCAACAAGATGATGAATAACATATCTGGAGCACAAAAAGAAGTTGATGGGCATGTAATGACACTATTTTGCTATGAATAAGAAACACTGAAATGGTGAAAATATAAGAATACAATTTTGATGGAGCAAGTGTTCGTAATCCCCACCCCCAATCACCGGCTGTTACAACTGATACAATTTATTGTTTACAAAGTAGCTCTTATGTTGCTGTAATTTGTTTATTTTTGCTCTACTGTTCCTTTGAAGTTTAAAAGCAGCCAAGAAAACACCACAGGGTGAAGTGGCCGCTGTGGTTGGAGCTGGGCTCCCATGTTTCAGGCACTCTGGGGTGTTTCTTTGTGAAGGTCATTCCTTTCCTCTGTGCTAAGCACAGAATGAAATATTCCTTACTTTCAAGATTAATCCAGTGGCCGGCATTCAAGGAAGAATAGTGGGGCTATTTGTCAACTAGCTTTAAATATTTTATGGCAAATACTCTACTGTACCCTGGAAATTGGTCTTTTTGCCATCAATTTCTCAACATCGATATACTCTTTGTTGTAGGGAGAAACATTTCCCTTTGTAGTTTAAGCTGTGCTTCTAATACAAAGACTCCTGGTCCTGTTAAAGAGAAAACATTGGCTCTTTCAGGGGTAACATCAGGCATAACCAGAGGCAGAAGCTGAGAAACCCTCCATTTCCTCAGAAGGTGTGTAGGCAGCCCAGGGTGGGCTTAGCCAGCAGACAGCTCCGACGCTGCAGGTAGCAGCCCAGCCTCTGAACAAAAGGAGCCCACACCTGGGGTGCAGACAAAGGGAGACTGCCTCTGCTACCCAATTCCCAATTCACATCGCTTGCTGCTTGGGGACCCCTAGTGGCGACACACATGCCACAAGCACAGGTGTTCCTGAATCTCCTCATGGAAGCGCAGAGGGGTCCTGTATCGTCCCCAGTTTCTTATTTAACCACTTAACTTGGGGGGGGGGATCAGACACGCACGCATGTGCACACACACACACACTTGTATCACGCCATTGGCTACAACCTCTTGGACTTGAAAGATGCAGAGAGAGGGGGAGAGAGACAGAGAGAAAGAAGCGAGAGGTTTTCTTTCTTTCTGAAGGGAAAAAAATCAGTTTAGAAACTCATGATAGCATGCAGAAACTCATGAGGCATGTTTCTTTCTGAATACTGCATCTTCTGGCTTTGTTCTCCGACATCTTAGATTACAAAAATCTTTTCTGCCTCCAATATCATAAGAGAAATCTAGGACAAACTGAAGTGAAGAGTGCTCTAAGTCTTCTTTGGGCAAAAGTGTCCAGTGAGTTTGTTTCTCATGTCATCTGGGGAGTACCTATGGCTTTTTGCTCTCGTACTATCAACGTTTGCTTTCATAAAGGTATTCGATGCATTTATTCTCTGCTGTTCATGTATTTATGCATTCACTAATTCATTCAGTCATGTTTATTGAGCATTCACTATGTGTCTGAGTATAGTGGACCCTAGGAAGAAAGAAACAGGAAAACTACATCCTTGCCCTGGGGTATTTGACAACATGATCCCCTCCACCTCTTTCTGGACATTTACATCTCTGCTGGAACAAGGTTTCAAGCTATAGAAATGATCTCTAATTAGGAAGTACATGAATTATCCATTCTGGTATCAACTTTCTTTTCAGCAGATTTTTAAAAATAAAACCTCTAAAACCACACTTCAAAGTCTGTTTCTAGATAACTGGCATTTTTTTTCATCCACAGTTTTAGTTTGTCAGCTCAGAGAACCAAGCAGATACTCAGAATGTGCTGTACGTCACCCCCCAGAAAAAGTTCTGAATCAATATTTTCATTTCGTTCCCTGTGGCAGTTATAGATTTGATAACAAAACAGAAAAATCTTTTTAATTTGTTTTAAGGAGGGAGAGTAAGCGGGCACTGGAGGAAAGCTAAGAGACACAATATCTGGGTCAATCTTCTGGTATAGGGGAACATATTTTAGCTTTTTGCAACTATTCCGGATTGGTTTGTAAAATGAAGCATGAAGAAGTGATTTTGGAAAAGATTAATGTGTATCTGTGGAGTCAGACAGGCCCCATTCCATCCTAGTTCCTCATTTATTAGATCTGTGACCTTGAACAAGTTATTTAATCTTAGTTTTCTGATCTTTAAAATGGGGTAATAATACCTAGTTCACAGAATTCGTGAGGACCAAATGAAATAATAGATGTAGTACCGTGTCTGCTACATAGAAGCCCAGTTAGGAGTTCTGGGTGTCTGTGCCTTAGAGCCAAGCATGGTGTATCTACACCTACTTTCCCAGAGCAGGCTGGGAGAATAATGGTCTGATGCAAAAGTAATTTTCATCTCCTCCTACCCCTCCTGTATTACATCACTTGTATGAGAGAACAGCAAGACATATGAGAGAGGCCTGGGCTTTGGAGATAAATCCAGTTCAAATCCTGATTCTGCTGCATACCACCTGGTGACCTTGGACAAGGAACTTTGTTTTTCCTCTTTCTTAGTGTATTTATCTGTTAAAATGGTGATAATAATGCCTCATCTTTATGTAAAAGACAATGTAGGAGTATACTAAATAATGTTAATGTACAAGTACTTTTTTTTTCTTTAAAGATTTTATTTATTCATTTGACAGAGAGAGACACAGCGAGAGAGGGAACAAAAGCAGGGGGAGTCAGGGAGGGAGAAGCAGGCCTCCCGCGGAGCGGGGAGCCCGATGCGGGGCTCAATCCCAGGACCCTGGGATCATGACCTGAGCCGAAGGCAGACGCTTAACGACTGAGCCACCCAGGCGCCCCTAATGTACAAGTACTTTTTACCTATAACAGTTCCTGGGGAATGAGTGGATGTTGCTAGGGGAGAGTGTTTCAGAATCTCCAGGGAATAGTGTGTGGAATAATAAAAAAGAAAGTACACTCAGGTTCTGTCTCGCTCTCTCTCTCTCTCTCACACACACACACACACCCCACACAAATCGGTAATGCCTCACATGGGGACATTTCCCCACCAGTCTCCTTGGGTAAGAATCCTGGTAGAATGTGAAAGTATGGTACAGTGACAGAGGACAGGCAGGTCACTTAATCTCTCTGCCAAATTTGGCTCCTATAAGATAAATGGAAGAAAACCAACACTTGACGACTTGCTACTACTGCCATTACTTTATTTATTTATTTGACAGACAGCGCATGGGAACGGGGAGGGGCAGAGGGAGAGGGAGAAGCAGACCCCCACTGAACGCAGAGCCCAACTCAGGGCTCGACCCCAGGACCTTGAGATCTTGACCTGAGCCAAAGCCAGACACTTAATCGATTGAGCCACCCAGGCACCCCCTGGCATTACTTTTATTATCCATCTCAGCACCACCACTCAGTGATACAGAAAAATCACCTGCCACATAATAACCATTTATTGTGTGCCAGGACCAGGCTCAGCACTCTGTCTACCTTCTCATATATTCACAACCAGCCTGAAGGGAGAATCATGATCTCCATTTTCCTTTTGGGAAAACTGAGGCCAAAAACCTTGTGTTACATCTTAATCAAAATGCGGGACAACCCTGGTGGTAGGTACTATCATCCTCACTTTATTTGTTTAAAGAAAACCAAAATGAGAGAGGGTAATTTATCAAGGTTAGAGGCATTAATTCGAATCCAGCTTTGGCTGATTCTTTTCAGAGCATGCCCCCCCCCAAAAAAAGAGATTACCTTTTAGCTGAAGTTTCTTTTTGCTTTTTTGGTAAGTATTTTCCTGCTTGAGCCTTTACTTAGGAAAGAAATGAAATCTTTAAAATACATCTTCTTTGCTTTACACACTCATGTTTTTCTATTTGAACATGGAAGGATACTGTCATTCCTTGCCTAAAGCACAAATCACTGTGCAGGCCAGACTCCGGAGACTTTGCAGGACTTGTGTTCTGACCCTAAGGGCCTGGGGAGCAAGAGGCATAGTGTTAGGGAGAATAAGAAGGTGTTTGCCCAAGTGAGGGGGTTTCAGGGAGCCAAGAATGCTCCCTGATCAAAAACTCTTTCCTGATATTTGCAAATGACATATCAGATAAAGGGCTAGTATCCCAAATCTATAAAGAACTTATCAAACTCAACACCCAAAGAACAAATGATCCAATCAAGAAATGGGCAGAAGACATGAACAGACATTTTTCCAAAGAAGACATCCAAATGGCCAACAGACACATGAAAAAGTGCTCAACATCGCTCCACATCAGGGAAATCCAAATCAAAACTTCAATGAGATACCACCTCACACCCGTCAGAATGGCTAAAATTAACAAGTCAGGAAACTACAGATGTTGGCGGGGATGCGGAGAAAGGGGAACCCTCCTACACTGTTGGTGGGAATGCAAGCTGGTGCAGCCACTCCGGAAAACAGTATGGAGGTTCCTCAAAAAGTTGAAAATAGAGCTACCGTACGCCCCAGCAATTGCACTACTGGGTATTTACCCCAAAGATACAAATGTAGGGATCTGAAGGGGTATGTGCACCCCAATGTTTATAGCAGCAATGTCCACAATAGCCAAACCATGGAAAGAGCCAAGGTGTCCATCAACAGATGAATGGATAAAGAAGATGTGGTATATATACACAATGGAATATTATGCAGCCCTCAAAAGGAATGAGATCTTGCCATTTGCAACGACGTGGATGGAACTGGAGGGTGTTATGCTGAGTGAAATAAGTCAATCAGACAAAGACATGTATCATATGACCTCACTGATATGAGGAATTCTTAATCTCGGGAAACAAACTGAGGGTTGCTGCAGTGGTGGGGGGTGGGACGGATGGGGTGGCTGGGTGATAGACATTGGGGAGGGTATGTGTTATGGTGAGCGCTATGAATTGTGTAAGACTTTTGAATCACAGATCTGTACCTCTGAAACAAATAATACATTATATGTTAAAAAAAAAAAAGAAGAAGATAGCAGGAAGGGAAAAATGAAGGGGGGGAAATCGGAGGGGGAGATGAACCATAAGAGACTGTGGACTCTGAGAAACAAACTGAGGGTTCTAGAGGGGAGTGGGGTGGGGGGATGGGTTAGCCTGGTGATGGGTATTAATGGAGCACTGGGTGTTATATGCAAACAATGAATCATGGAACACTACCTCAAAAACTAATGATGTAATGTATGGTGATTAACATAACATAAAAAAAAAAAACCCACCTCTTTCCTATCCAGCTTCCAGATACTGGAAGTTCCAAAATGAGAACTTTCACTTCTTTGACTTAAACAGTGCTGTGAACACATAATCAATCACTTCTGGGGGACCTCAGACATTAAACCAAATAATTACTTTCACCTGGGTAAGTTTCCTTGTCCCAAAAGCTGATTTTAATACCAAGGGGAAAACCAACACATAGGACAAGGGTATGCAACCTTTAATACTTCTATAGAGTACCTGGGGGTCTTGTTAAAATACAGCCTCAGAATCAGCAGCTGTGGGGCAGGCCCCAAACCCTGAATTTCTAACAAGTTTCCAGATGATGCCAACAGTACATCACCATGAGTAACAAGTGTCCTCGGACAATGGTTCACAACTCTGGGTGCACGTCAGAGCCACGCAGAAGGCTTTTAGAAATCCCAATGCCCAGATTGTACCCCAGAACAAACAAATCAGAATCCCTGTAGGTGGGAACCAAACATCAGTATTTTTTAAAAAATCCAGGTGACTCTAATGTACTGCTAAGATTTGGAACCACTGACAGGAAAGATGGGATGGAGAGAAGAGATTATAAGGTCAAGGAGGTCAGTGGGGAATAGCAAGGGCTAATGTTGCTCCATGATTTTGTCAGGACTGTCTCTGGTCATAAAAGAAGGAGAGAGAATCAAATTCTTGTCAAGACCTTTCATAAGACCATTAACTATGAGCCCTAGTGATGTGAGAAAATAGAATATAAGCTAACATTAGCACAAAGATTTCTTAATCAATGTGGCACAATTTGTCTTCAAATTTTGTCCACATTATGATTTTATTTATTTTTTATTATGTTATGTTAGTCACCATACAGTACATCATTAGTTTTTGATGTAGTGTTCCATGATTCATTGTTTGTGTCTAACACCCAGTGCTTCATGCAATACGTGCCCTCCTTAATACCCATTATAATTTTAAAAATATATTTCTCAATGGATCAGCATAAACACCATGTGCTTACTTTAGGACCACTCCCACCAGAGCAGCCAGCTGCCAATGAGGCAGATGTTTGCCAGCAAATTCACTCTATCATTTCTCAATCAGAAAGAATATTAGAAATGGGATTTTCAGCTCAGATGGGGTTGAAGGGTGATATTTATGCCAAAGAAATACTTCACACCACAGCGAAAAAAAAATTGCTTTGGGGAAAAAAAGACCCTCAACTTCTTCTGTGTTATGAATATATGAAAATGAAACTCTCGGCTTGGACAGGAGGCTGTGGTATCATAGATGAATTCACCTGCCTTCCACTTCCAATGGTGTTCATGGCAGAGAGACAAAAAGTATTTTAGCTGACTCTTTATATCCGAAGAATTTACCCTCATCCACACACACTCCCATTCCTCAGGGCTGAAACTTAAAAGGTGGTGAGTTAAATAAACCAAAATGTTTAGAGCAGTTAATTCAGTTATGATGATTAACTTTATGTGTCAACTTGATTGGGCCATGGGGTGACCAGGTAATTTTTTTTTTAAGATTTTATTTATTTATTTGAGACAGAGAGAGATAGTGACAGAAATAGCAACAGAGATAGCCAGAAAGAGCACGAGTGGGGAGGAGAAGGAGAAGCAGCTGAGCGGCTGGCTATTTTTTTTAAGATTTTATTTATTTCCTTGAGATAGGGGAGGGGCAGAAGGAGAGGGAGAAGCAGACTCCCCATGGAGCAGGGAGCCCCACGTGATGCTTGATCCCAGCACTCTGGGATCATGACCTAAGCCGAAGGCAGACACTTAACCAGAGCCACCCAGGTGCCCCAGTGCCCAGGTATTTGATCAAAAATTATTCTGAGTGTTTCTGTGAGGGTGTTTTTGATGAGGTTAACATTTAAATCAGTAGACTGAGTAAAGCAGATTGCCTTCCCTAGTGTGGGTGGGCCCCATCTAATCAGTTGAAGACTTGACTAGAACTATAAGCCTGACCCTCCCTTGAGTAAGAGAGAACTCTTTTTGACAGCCTTCAGACTCCAACATCAGCTCCTCTGTTGATTTTGAACTTGAACTGAAACACTGGCTCTTCTTGGGGCTCAAGTCTATTGACCTTTGGACTGTAAATACACCATCAGCTCTCCTAGGTCTCTAGCTTGCTGACTCACACTACAGATCTGGGACTTACCAGCCTCTGTAAGCATGTGCCTCCATATATAGAGGAATTGGCATAAGCCAATATATATTGGCATGAGCATGCGTGTGTGTGAGTGTGTGTGTGTGTGTATACACACAAATATATACATATATTTGTATCTATCTACACACACACACACACACACACACATATCCTATTGGTTCTATTTCTCTGAAGAAGCCTAATAATTCATAAGGGTAATTTTTTTCACCTTTCATATCCCTTCAGATTTTCTAATTTTTCTATAACGAGCATATATAATCATTGATTTTTAAACAATGCATTATTAAACAAGCAACAGGAAAGCTCATGTCCTCTTACATCACAAGCGTCTGTACTTCAGATCAATGCTGCCTTTCAAATTTCAGAACCTATAAACATTACTTGGAGATCTGTTAAGACTGGGTCCCACCCTCAGAGATTCTGATTCAGGAGGTTCAGGGCTGAGAGAGAAGTGTCTGCGTCCCTCCCAAGCTCCTGGGTGACGCTACTCTGAGAATCCTGCTTTGAGTGGTAAGGTCTATGATCATCGTAATAGAGATCACAGCCCCTTTCTAAGGGACTGTCTTTTACTCTCTTCCTGTGTTTACACACCCCCAGTTCAGCCCTTTAAAAAAATTCTGCTGTGTTTTACAGTTGTCTTTTCACCTGGCTTTCTAATGAGATGAGAAGATTCTGGAGGGCAACAAGGGTGTTTTGCCATTTTTGCATTTCCCTTCCTTAACCCAAGAATATTTCCTGTAACAGAATTTCAAAAATGTTCATAGAATCCAATTGTTTATCTTTGTTCTGGTTTCCCAAACCATCTGAAGGCGGCAGGCTATCCTGCTCATCCACACAAAACGGCAGAAGCAGAGTTAACACAATAGGATGCTGTCTGATATTGTCTTCTGCCCTGTCCAAGGAATTTAATTTTCTACAAGCCTAACTCCAATTCTCTTTGGGACAGTTATATGGAGAACCTTAATGCTTCCTACCCTCTTGTGACATTAAGGCCTTTCCTAGTGAACATTAATGATCTTGGGGAACACTGAGTTTGCTCAATTTGTATTTCCTGACACGTGAGAACATGGAATTGTGTAGACAAAATGTTTCAATGTTGAAATGGCTTTTTCGGTTCTGACCCAAATGTGTGATATTGGATAAAAATATCCTAGAGTTATACACGGGTAATATTGACTGAACTTGACAAGTAGTTGAATATGATGATCTGGCAAGACTTAGGAAAAAGTCTGAGCAATATTACAACTTTCTACATTTTCA
Organism: Callorhinus ursinus; assembly: GCF_003265705.2. Taxonomy (NCBI): domain Eukaryota; kingdom Metazoa; phylum Chordata; class Mammalia; order Carnivora; family Otariidae; genus Callorhinus; species Callorhinus ursinus. Next base: position 44,683,100 of record NW_027397074.1, on the reverse strand, counting down.
TTCGGATTTGAGGCTTCCTGTCTCCATTCTGTTACACTCTATGTGTCATGCCATAATGACTAGCTTTCGTTTCTTAACGCTGTTTGCGATCTTATTTTATTATTGTTAGAACACTATCAGGTTCATACAGTTCTTTTAAGGCATTCAGAGTAGAAATCTTTTGCCGCTGCTAACCTTCTTCTGCCCTCCTACTTTTCAAACTGTATCATTACCTTCTCTTTTTCAGAGCTTCCTGTCATAGCTTCATAATAGAAGTTCAGCTTGTTTGCATATGCATTTGCATGTCTTCATTAAGAGGAAGATGGCAAAGTGATTAATGAGTGTTATTTCTCATTTCACAGAAGGAATATGTCTATATTTTATGTTCCAAGCACTGAAAGAAATAGTCCTATGTTAGCTTAATATCAAATCACTTACTGTCTATATGTTATTTAAAATGTTTTCCTGTAAAAGTACATACTCATGCTAACTGTAGGCATGTTAGAGGTAAAGGAGAGATAAGTAAAAATAAAAATTGTCCATATTCCCACCAGCATGCATAAATACATTAATGCTGTGGTTGTTACTTTTCTCCCTAGGGGGATTAGCAGTTTCGTAGTCTGCTTTCTGCATTTTATGTTATGTAGGAATATGAACATACATGTGGAGAAAACCTTATCAGGACCTACATCAAAAGCGCCTATCTTTGTGTGTTCAAATTATTATAACTATTTTAGTTTTTCTACATTGTGTAATTTTTTAAATGATTATATTTTACTTTTATCATTGGAAACAATGAGAAAGCTACCTTCATTTTGGAATGAAGTATTAAAACTTCTCCATGTCATTATATATTCTTAATATGATTTTTAATGGCTAGCTGAAATTCCATTGTATGAATCTACAATAATTCAAGTCATTATTCCTCTGTTGATTGAAATTTAAAATGTTCCACAGATTTTGCTTTTTGTGATTCATATCGGGATAAAAATTCTTACAGATAAATCCATGGGTGCCTTTCTGTTTATTTTCTTAGGCTTGATTGCTGTACGTTGACTATGTCAGTGACAGGGCCACAAACTGTACAGCCCTAACAGAGCACCAGACACAGTGTACTCTACATAAATGATGCAAATTCAAAACACAATGTAAGTGGTGTCTCTGGGAGTAGAACAATGACTTGATACGGTCAAAGGCTATGAAAATGTTTAAAGGCCTTGATAAAAGTTGCCAAATTGCCTTCTGGAAAAATTGTCTCAATTTATACTCATTCCCAGGACTCACCCCACATGTATCAAAATTGAGAATTAGAAATATTTTTAATTCAAATTTGTGAGGAAAAAATGGTATCTCATTGCTGTTTTCATTTGTATCTATCTGATTAATAGTGAGATTTAAATTTTTGCTTATGTCTATTAATCATTTCTTTTTTTTTAAGATTTTATTTATTTATTTGAGAGAGAACGAAAGCAAGAGAGATCACAGAGGGAGAGGGAGAAGCAGACTCGCCGCTGAGCAGGGATCCTGAGGCGGGGCTCGATCCCAGGACATTGGGATCATGACCTGAGCCGAAGGCAGATGCTCAACTGATTGAGCCACCCTGGTGCCCCTGTCTATTAATCATTTCTATTTCTTCTTTTGCAAATTGCCTATTCACATCTTTTGCCAAAATAACCATAAGTACTGAGTCCCAATGACAGCACCAAGAGTTGTAGGTGTGTGATTTTACTTATTCTCCCCAGTTACACTGCAACAATCATTTTAAGCATCTCTGTATTATAAATTAGAACTCTAAGAGGTGAATGGAAGTTGCGGGTCTTGCTCAGGACCTCACAGCAATTGATAGGACTTGGATTTGAACACAGCTCTACCTCCAGAGCCTGAGCTCTTTATCACTGGATTATAGTGCTCCTTTATTGGTATATCAATGTTCTTATTGATTTGTCATAACTCTTTATATAGTAATTATAATAAACTTTGGTCAAATTTGTGGCAAAGGTATTTTTTCTTGGCTCATTACTTGCCTTAACAGGATGTACTATAGATTTAAGTCTTCATGTTAACTTACAAGACTTCTTTGTATATTAATGATATGAGCTCTCTGTCATATTTTTAAAATGTTTAAAATTTGAATCATGGTATTATTAAAATGCTTAGTGTGAAATGATATTTTCCTTTCTAATTAAAAAAACTATTGGAGTAAAGACTGACTTTGGAATATTAAGAATGGAACACATGTAACCATGATATGTGAATATTTGGGAAATTAAACAAACTACATCATTCTTAACGAAGGGACATCTTAATCCTCAATAGTGTTTCCACTGTCTGCAGGGAAAAATAATAAACTAAAAATGTAAGACGAATAACAGAAAATTAATCAAATGCTTAACAATGTAAATTATTCTAATATTGTCAAAATAAGATGGTGATTAGAGTAAGTTTGTAATTCCTAAGTTAATTGGCTGGAAATAGTAAGTCAGTCCTCATGTGCACTAACTCTTTAAAATCTTATAAAGTGGAAGAAAAAATAAACTTAATGAGCACAAAAAAAGCCCTATCAATTCCAGTTCTTTTTTTTTTAAAGATTTTATTTATTTATTTGAGAGAGAGAGAATGAGAGACAGAGAGCACGAGAGGGAAGAGGGTCAGAGGGAGAAGCAGACTCCCTGCTGAGCAGGGAGTCCGATGTGGGACTCGATCCCGGGACTCCAGAATCATGACCTGAGCCGTAGGCAGTTGCTTAACCAACTGAGCCACCCAGGCACCCCCAATTCCAGTTCTTAACTGTGCTTTGCATTTATACTATATAGAATAGCCATTAAGTATTTTGTGTGTTGTAATTTGAGAAATGAATACATAGTAATTATTTCTGGTCCTTCTCCTTAGAAAAGGATTTATTTACATATGTCAGAATAATTCTACTTCGCAAAGGATATATATGTAAAAAGCTACTGAGATATTAATGTCTGCCTTATTCTTGTTGCTGAAGGAGACTTGGGTAAGTGTGAGAATTTTTTTTTCCCACCCCATGAAATCTTTGTGTTGAGTCTGAGTTCTTGGGTCACTGAATGTCTGAGGGTGGTCAAACAAGTCTTGTATGTCAAGATTTCAGCCCGAAGTTTCCTAGCAGAGCATTCAGGAGTTCTGTCTCCATCAAGGCTGACTGAGAACTGATGCTAGGTGGGGGGAAGGCACAACTGGTCTTACCAGGAAGTGAAGACACCAAACTTCCTCAGGACTTGGGGCAGGGGTGGTGCTTCTTAAGGATGGCAACCCATGTCCACTGCCATGCAGTGCTCTTTGAGGGGTCAGAACTTTCTGAAGAACTTTCTGAAGAACTTTCTCAGATAGCAGTGTGACCTAACACAAGGAAGACCCATGCCAAGACCTGGAAAAAGAAAATGGACGTGCAACGTTCAACAGGACCACAAGGACTATATGTGTGTCAGCACCAGATTGGAGGATGGTCTCCTATTTCCTGACCCCATGAGAGACCCCTGAATTCTCTGTAACCCTAAGGAGTCAGGGGACCACTTAACTATGACTGAGAGGGTGGAAATCCTTGTTAGCTCTGCTAAGGGGGTTCCAGATAGATTACTAGATTATTAAAAAGAAAATAATGTAACTTTTTACCCCCAACTGTGGAATTAATTAACACCAAGTACTCATTCATTAAATAATAACTGAGCCCCTACTATGCCAGGCATAATTATAGACCCTGAGGACATAATAGTGGACAAGGTCCCTACCCTCAGAAAGTTCATGCTTTAGTAGGAGATGTGATTAACTTTTAAAAAGATAACTTCAATATTAAAAAAATAACTCCAAATATCGAAAATATTGAAATGAATGTTCAGATGGACATAAATTGGCTCAAGCAACATCTGTCTGAGGATGTGACATTTCAGGGGAGACCTGATCTTTACCAGGTCTGGTAAAGGAAGCATCAGACCCACAAGCCTGAATCAGATATAAGCTGGGCATATTGGAGGAACAGGAAGGTCAGTGGAGCTGGGGCAAAATGAATGAAATGGGGAACCCAGGAAAATCAGGCCAGAAGGCTGAGCAGGCGCCAGACCCTAACAGCCATAAAAGTCAGAGATTTTCTGTTTATTTCTGGACACAATGAGATGCCACAGAGGCTTTTAAGAAGAGAGTGACATGCTCTGATTCACCCTTTGACAAGATCACTCTGGCTGCTGTGGAGAAAGGATAGGAAGAAGAGCAAGAGGAGAAGTGGGTAGAAGGCTATTCCAATGGTTTAGAAGAAAGAGATTGATGGTGTAGACAGAGAATGGTAGCAGTGGAGATGGTGAGACACTGTCAGACTTACAATATAATTTGAAGGTGGAGCTGACAACATTTGATGATGAATGGGATATGAGGGGTGAGGGAAAGAATCATCAAGATGGCTCCCACGTTTCTGGCTGAGCAGCTGAGTGGCTGGTGGTACCATTTGCTGCCATGGTGAAGGCTGAGGGAGGGATGAACTTGGTGGGGGAGTGAAATCAGGGGTTGTATTTTGGATATGTGAAGTTTAAGGTGCCTGTTAAAATTCTAAGGAGATGCCAAGTAGCATTGCTCGGAGAGAGGTCTGGCTTGGAAACCGATTTGGGTTACAAAGATGGATAGATGAAGAAATGGATGGATGGACAGGTGGGTGCATGGTTATAGGAAAGACGGATGGAGGCATAGAGACAAAAATGTATGGATGATGGAAGACAGACAGATGAAGACAGAGTGAGACAGGAAATGAGGAGAGAGAAAAAGCAAGTAAATTAGAAAAAGAATATGGTCTCCTAAATGGTATGAATAACTTTTTTTTTTTAAGATTTATTTATTTGAGTGAGAGAGTGAACGGAGGGAGGGGCAGAGGGAAAGAGAGAATCCAGAAGCACACTCCCTGCTGAGCATGGAGCCCCACATGGGGCTTGACTCAGGGCTTGACATGGGGCTTGATCTCAGGACCCCAAGATCACGACCTGAGCTGAAATCAAGAGTCAGCCGTTTGCGGTGCCTGGGTGGCTCAGCGGGTTAAGCATCTGCCTTCAGCTCGGGTCATGATCCCAAGATCCTGGGACTGAGCCGCCCGTGGGGCTCCCTGCTCAGTGGGGAGCCTGCTTCTCCCTCTCCTGTCCCTCCACGCGCTTGTGCGTGCTCTCTCTCTCAAATAAATAAATAAAATCTTAAAAAAAAAAGTCAGCCACTTAACCAACTGAGCCACCCAGGCACCCCAATGGTATGAATAACTTTAAGCAATCCGAAGATGAGAAAGGAATAAGTTTTCCAGTGAGCACATTTTCTTAGTGTCTCTGTGCTTGAAGGCAATGTTCACTAAGCTAAAAATAATTTACCTTAAGGAGATAATTCTTTATATTTACCTCTTCTTTCTATGCATTTTTATTTCTTGGTGGTTTCTTTCACATTAATTGAATTTTTCTCATTTCATTTTTCTCTCTATTCATTTGGAAGTTATAACTATTGATATTTGTTTAAAAATTGCCATAAACATTTTTAGATACACATTTGAGTTAACAACACCTAATGTTAATCTGCATCCCTAGCATACAGACCGTCAATAGCAAGGGCATGAGTCTGCTCTAACTCTAGTTACCTGGCTCCCTATGTTTTGCTCTTCCTTCCAGTATTTTAGCTCAATCTTGTTTTTTTTCAACACAGGAAATTAGACATTATCGTTGTTGTTTTACACTGTTACTGTTTAGATTTAAACAGAAGTTTCTGATTTTCTTTGCTCACAATTCTTTCTTGTACTTTGGACTTTCCTCCGGTATTCTTTTTTCCTCTTCCTAAAGCATATGCTTTTAAAATTTCTTCATGAGGAATTCTTAGTAGTAATCCCTTTCGATTTTTGTCTGTAAATGTCTTCATTTTGTATTTTCTTTTGAATAAAAATTTAGGTTTGTATAGAATATAAGCTGACCGTTAATTTCCTTCAGCACTTTGAACATATTTCATTGTGTTCTGACATGTTTTCTCACCAAAAAGAAGTCTATTATTAACCTAATTATTATTTCTTTTTTGGCTATATTCTCTTTTTTGTTGCTTTTAAAAGTTTTTTTTCCCCTCTCTGTTTGGTGGTTGTGAAGTTTTCCTACAGTGTGTCTAGGTGTGACATTATCCCATTCAGGATTCATTGGCCTCATGAATCTGAGAGGCCATGTCTTTTTTCATTTCTGGAAAATAGCTGTTAACTCTTTGAATATTACCTATTCAAAAACCTCAGTGATTTAGACATATGTTAAACCTTCCCATTCAAGGCTTCTTAACCTGCCTTTCATATTTTTCATTTATTTGTTTCCCTGTGCTCTCTGGCGGGTGATTTATCTTCCCCTTCATTAATTTTCTCTTCTGCTGGTTATCCCTCAACTAAATATCAATTTATCTAATTTGCTGTTTATCAACCGAGTTGAATGTATTACTTCAATTCTTTAATTTTTCATTTTTAGGATTTCGTTTCATTATTTTTCAAGTCTCTTGGGCTGTTTTCCATAGTCTCGTGTTCCTTTAACATACTTTCTGATTTTCTCCCACATTCTTTAATCATGGTGCTGAGCATTTTCTTCCTGCCCCTTCTAAATCCACTTTTCCCTGTACTCCACCCTGCTCTGTGCCCCGACAGGTCGAGAGCTGGACTACACGGATGGGGTCCCTTGTCCAGAGAGGTTCCTGCTTCTCCCTGAGTCGTAGCAGAACTTCGCTTGCTCCTATACACCACTCAGACCCAGAAGAATTTCACTGCTTCTCCAGAAGGGCAGATGGCTTCTTCTTCTATCCTTTCCCCGGGAATAGTAAGTAGATCTTTGTCTGAATACTGATATGGGGAAAAGGGTGTGCTGTCCCTCCTCCAGAGGCACGTGGATTTGCTTCTTCCCTCCTCAGCAGCACTGAAGACCAGAAGGCTTGCTGCTTCTTCCCCAAAAGCAACCTCCTCCGGCATCCTGTGCCACCAAAAGGGGGTGTTCTCCAGCCTTTTGGCCAATCCCGATCTTTCTCAAGAGCACCCAGGGGAGCTTGGGAGTGGGTTAAACTTCCCTTGTGTCTGGGTGTCTGGGGCCCCGGTTATTCTAAACTGATACACTGTTACATACTCAGCCTTTAGCAATTCATTTTTTAAAAAATATCTTCTCCCCCATTCTACGGCAACTGCCTCTTCCTCCCATGCACTGTCAAACGCAAAACAATTCACGCATCCTGACTCTCCTCGGGGGTAGGGAAGGGGGAGCTGCAACTGAAATTCAGTTTCCTGGTTGCCCTGTAGCCTCAGCTCTCTGATGAGTTCAGGAAAGTTAGGATTTTGTACAGTGTTCAGCATTTTCTTATTGAGATGGGAGTGACATTCTCCTGCAGCTTTCTGTATCCTAAGCAAGAAACGGGATTCCTAGTGTTATTAAGAGCAGCACCACCTCTCACCTCGCGAACAGTCTGATTTAGGGGAGAAGTTACGTGGCCATCGAAGACAGCGCAGGAGCTCACAGCCACTAGCCCCCGGAAGATGCTTTCAGGGGAATGTCCGCTGCAAGGTTCACTGCCTCTCTAGGTTCCTGCTGTCTTATTTTGCTGGCCTGGGATGACTTCCCTTATTTTCCTGTAAGCTCAAGCATGCATTTAAAAGGATGTGTTTTTTTCTTAAGAAAGCTATCTTATCCAGCATTTTTTAGGCGATTTGTAACAGAAAGCCTCTTCCAGACAGCTAGTGAGTCATACAGCCAGGAACAAAAGTTGAAAAAAAGGTTTTATAATGTTAAAATTTTAATACCTTACTTTTTTACTTATTAACATTAATGATTCTTGCGATTGTTGATGAGATGGCTGCAGAAGTAAAAAAGCAATGGTTAATGTGAAATTAATATTTTAAAAACGGAATCCATTAATGTAAAAGATTGACTTTACTAAGCTTTTCTTAAATACTCTTAAATACTCTGAAAGTTCAATTTTTCTGGAGGTGTTACCATGAATAATTTAAAATTCATTTTCCAACTGCAAGAGAAATAAAATTGATTTCGAGGGTCTTGCTGAATCCAAAAGCTCAGTTATTTTTGAAGAAATTTTTTTGACAAATGATGAATGGATGGTTACATGATGATAGACGTATAGATTGATAGATTGTTGTTATAGTATACTAATGTAAACTTTAGACACTGATCTTATCATAACCAAAGGTGAGTCTGAGTTTAGAGGTCAGAGGATTGCTGAACCAGAAAGTTGATCAACTAGGTGTAACCAATGAAATAACAGAAACCAGCCAAGTGCCTACAGCAGCTAGGCTACTAAGACCACAGTAAGGTTGCATCCTGGAGAGAAGATAATGTGAAGTTTTAGTGATTTACATTAAGATGCTTCGTTGAAGGACAGAATCGTGGCAGGAATCCTCCCTCCCCCCAAAAACCCTATGTACTCCTGAGTTCCATTTAGGTGGCAATGTTATCCAAGTATGTTAACATGATCCAGCTAACTCTCCAACCGATTGGGCTGCTCTGGCTGGCGAGGTGGTTGTCTCCTTCCTCCCTCATCATTCCATGGGTTTCCCCCCGTGCACATCAAGTACTCCAGCTGAGGAGGACAACCTTTTCAGATAGAACTGATTGTTCTTTACCATCAAGGATACAGGAAGTGGGGGCTTCCCGCTAAATCAGCTAAGTTCCATTTGTAGGAACTATAGGCGAAGGCATGCTTGAAAGCTTCAGTTACAACTACTTCCTTCCTTAAAAAATGTTAGATTTGATAGTTTATTTTTAGCATTTTCCTACCCCTCTGTGGCAGGCCAAATAATGGCCTCCCAAAGATGTCTTCATCCTCGCCCCTAAAACCCGTGAATATGTTAGTTTATGTGGCAAAAGGGAATTTGTGGATGTGATTAAAGTTATAGATCTTGAGATGGGAAGATTATCCTAGGGTTATCTGGGTGAGTCCAATCTAATCAAATAAATACTTAAAAAACGAAGAACCTTCCCCAGCTGTGGTGAGAGAAATCCACTGGAAGCAGCAGCAGGAGAGATTCAAAACAAGATAAGGACTTGACCCACCTTTGTGGACTCTGAAGATGAAAGAGGACATGAGAAAGCAAATGCAGAGGCCTCTAGAAGCTGAGAGTGACCAGGACCAGAAGCCAGCAAGGAAATGAGGAATTGAATTTGGCTCACCTGCCTGAGCAAGGAAACAGATTCTTCCCTGGATCCTTGAGAAAGAATGCATCCCCGTAGACAACTTGATTTCAGTCTGGTGAGAATCATATCAGACTTTATCATAGAAGTATGAAATAATAGGTCTGTGTTGCTTAACGACATTAGATTTAGGGTAATTTGTTACAGTGGTACTAGAAAACTAACATGTCTTTCTGTTTTCATGTCTCTTATTGCCCACCGTATGCTTCGCTCAGTACTGACTCCACCCAGGTATTCTGGTGCCTTCTGGGTTCTTGTGCTGGTCCAGGAAGCCCCGCCACAGAGGTGAATACGGTGCTAAGCAGGGCCCATCCAAGTCCCTTGTAAGTCCCATTTGGGAATGAGAAGGATATTGAGAGAAAGAGTATGTTTCTCTACTTGAAATGACAAACCAAAAGACTGGACCTGTAAACCGGAAGACCCTCTGTGTAGGAGAGAACCTGCTTGAGAATAAGGATAACTCAGAAGAAAAAGAAAAAAGCAGAGAGACTCTAAGGGCACAGTTCAAGCACCCAGATCCAGGTAGATCGGAAACAAATAACCTCTCGACTTTTTAGTTATCTACCTTAAAAAACAAAAACAAAGACAACCTTTTGTTTAAGTTTGGTTGTCTCTTTCCCTGCCACCACAAGAGGCTTGGCTGAGAAAATACCAGTGTCCCCGGATTGCGAGGGAAACTTGGTGCACTGATCATGATGGCTTCAGGCACAATGCCTGGAACATATTAGACCTCAAATACCAGTTTTATCTTTTGTCCTTCCCAAGGAAAACCTCGTGCTCTAGGTGAATCCTCCTCTCTCCTGTCTCCAATCTCGAACTCTGAGGACACTGAAAGGAAACATGTCTCCATGGAAAGACTTACACAGCATGCTAATGTTGATTAACGTATTCACGGATTACCTTTTTCATTAAAACTATTAGGGACTGAAACTTGAGAGATACCCTAGCTCCTAAGAGTGTGTGGTGAATTTCAGGTACTGTGACATAAATACGGAGAGAACATTTTGGACCGGGTGTCCCTTTATAGGTACCCCTTAAATTATATTTCAGAAAATCATCCTTCCACTCATTCAGAAGAGTGGATCCTGATCATATATCTGCATTAAAAAAAAAAAACAACAAAAAAAACAAAAACCAACAACCTTATAATTCTGACTGGAAAAGGACTGACACCAGCTTGTTATTCTACACTGTTTGCAGATCCTATTTGTTCTCCTGTCACACTATTTGTCATACTATATACACTGGAGAAAATCACCGTATGAGAGAAGGGACCATATTTATATTTTCCAAATTGAAGGACGGCCATCTTTAAAACAGCAATGTTGGCATTTGAACTTGCTATTGGTCTAGTCCTTTCTGGCATGTGTTTATATGGAAAAATGAAATAGTGTTATTTGGAGACACACTGGTCATTTTCTTAATTATGTCTCATGCCTGGATTTGGCTGCAACAAATTTTGTGCTCTGAACTGTTTGTCTCTTGGTAAATATTTAGTTTGTGGAGTTTGATTAAATGGATCCCATAAGGTCTTAGAGCTTGTCTTCCCTGCCCACAAGTGAAAGAAATATTAAGTCTCTGACCTTATATTCTGTACACAGAAGACCCTTGATAAAAACCTCAGGGCTGAATTGAGGAGGATTCTGGGCAAATTCCACTCCCTCTGGGATTCCCCACCCTCTTTGCTTATTCATGACATGGTGCTCTTTCTTCTGGCAAGCTCAGCCTGAGGGCTCAGAGCTGGCTAATGCTGTATGTTATTCCATTATGCATGTATTATGTTGGATGATCTCCCCATAGAATAACCAAGCTCAATTAACAGGTTGTTCTTCTCACAGATCTGTCAGATCCCCTGGGCGCTCCTAAGGGCTTTTTAGTTTCCAGGAGTGTGGCAGAAAGAATGTAGTGGGGACCCTGTAAGGTGGTGTCAGTCCGTTATTTCACGCGAAGAAGCAGTGCATATGTCAGTGGAAGCGGGGCTATGCAATCAAGAGTCAGAATTGGGAACCAAACCGACAATTCATTATGTTCAGCACCCTTCATCTTGATTGACAAACCTCATAAACAGTCACTTTCGAAAAGAGAAATGCGGGCTTGTATCCATTAGAGAAATGGACCAGCTGAGTCACAGAGCAGTATAAGTTGGTTTTGCCTGAGGTTAGATATTACAGAAAGTCACTCAGAAGCATTCCATGGAGCCTGCGAACAAAGGTGCTAGAAGACACATATTTGTCATGAATGATGGTCTTTCTTCAAAATAGTCACTAAATATGCAAAAGTCATTACAAAGTGGGGATAGGTACAAGTTGCTTAAATGAGCCATCGGATGAATAACTGGAGAAAATATGAACAGTGCATGGTGGAGGGGGACTAACATATACAACATCCAAAATTAATTAAAGGAAAAACAAGTCTCTGGGATCAAATAGAACAAATGTTTTATCAGGTATACAGATAAAAGGAACATGGGTGTGAAGGGAGGTGGGATGATTAATTTCCTGTGTCAGTTTGAGTGGGCTCTGGGGTGCCCAGATTAAACATTGTTCCCGGGTGTTTCTGTGAGGGTGCTTCCGACGAGACTAGCATTTAAACTGGTGGATTCTGGGGGCACCTGGGTGGCTCAGTCGGTTAAGTGTCTGCCTTCAGTTCAGGTCAGGATCTCAGGGTCCTGGGATTGAACCCCTCATGGGGACTCCCTGATCAGCAGGGAGCCTGCTTCTCCTTCTCCCTCTGCCCCTCCCCCCTCACGTTCTCTCTCTCAAATGAATAAAATCTTTTAAAAAATAAAAATAAACTGGTGGGTTCTGTAAAGAAGACTGCCCTCCCCAGTGTGATTGGGCATCATCCAATCCACTGAGGGCCTGAACAGAACCAAAAGGGGGAAGAAAAAGAAATCTGCCCCATTTTACCTGCCTCGCTGCTGAACTGATGAATCTCATCTTATCTTCTTCTGCCCTTGGACCGGGATTTACATCATCAGCTCCCCGGGCTTTCAGGCCTTTGGACTCAGACTGTATTACACCACTGGCTTTCCTGGATTTCCAATCTGCAGACAGCAGATCATGGGACTTCTCAGCCTCCATAATTGCATAAGCCAATTCCTCTCAACAAATCAACACATAGATCCTATTGGTTTTGTTTCTCTGAAGAAGCCTGACTTACAGAGAAGACATATTAAAATCTTGTTTGAAGATTCTCTGTTCCCTAGAGTTGCTTTGGTAATGAAGATTGGAAAGAAATATGTCGGGTATGAAAACAAAAGAAGACTTTTATTAGATCAGCAGCGGTCAATTGCTGAACAGAAAGTGGCCAGGAAAGCACCAAGTGGCCAAGGTTTGAGAGCTCTGAGAAGCCATTCTACTCCATAAGATTCCTTGCAGCAGTACAACTCCAGACAATGGGCTTAGCTGGAAGTCTGGGAGTGCCAGATTAATCAAGAAGGTCAAACACAAGGACCAAAAGGGCACAATTCTTAGCCCTGCCGGACAACCCTGAAATAAGGGCAAGGAGAGCTCTGGGCACAGCACTTGTGCAAGCAGCATCAGAGGGAAGGAAGGAGATTTTTGGGATCCAAGGTGTCAAGCAGGCCCTGAGGAAAAGAGACAGAGTTGCAAACAATCACAGCCTTCCGAAGATAGGAAACCAAAGGAGAAAAGGCCGAAAAAGCCAGTGATCCTGTGTTGGTCTTTTTCAGTTGCTCTTCCATATACCGTCAGCTACTTAGTCTTCTTTTCCTTCTTTTTGAGTGAAAGATAATATAACAAAAAAGCAGTTACATTTATTTTTTTAATTAACAGAAAATCATTGTATTTAGACATTTTTATAAAAACAGAAATCGCTAATGAAGTGTTACCTAAAATAACAATTAAAAACACCATTTTAGAGAGGTATGCAAATCAAATATTTAAACTCTGAGAGACACAGTACACTGTACATGAATAATTTACAAGAAGTAATTTGATAAGATGATACATTTGAAGGGATTGAATGATGGGATGTTCTTTCCAGATTCTTCTATAATTGTAACACCAGCGTAGTGCCTTTATCCATAGTACAACCATGTATTTTGAGTTAAGTACCTTTAAAACACAACAGTGCTGAACCTACAATGCAGGCACTACCTAGAATAGGTACATAAGAAAGAACACTGAAATGAATTGAACAGGAAAAAGCCCACATTTTATTCCCTATGAGATAAATTTCTTCTTATAGCCAATAGAATTACCTGTGAAAATCAAGTCACAATTAGAGTTAATTTTCCTCATGATGTTCTAACAATCACCAAGACTTTGATTTTTATCAAATAGATTGGAACACAAAGCTGAGTCTCCAAATAACAAAGAGTTCTTATCTTCAGAGACATGCAGAGGAAATTACACGATGTCTGGCATTTTCCTCAAAATCATCCACAGGTAAGGGCAATGAGTGAGGATTACAGGTGAAACAAGATTGGCTGTTAGTCAGTAATTGTGGGAACTGGGTTATGGCTGCATGGTGGTTCATTATACTGGTCTCTCTATTTTTGTATATGTTTGAATTTTTCTAAAATAAAAAGGTTTTTTAAGAGCCATAGGATCACAAGAAAAACCATAAATTAGGGAAAGAAATTTGAAATGAAACTGACAAAAGATGAGAATCCAAAATATTTGAAGAACTACAAAATGATAAATGAAAGACAAAGAAACCAGTTGAAAAATAAATAAAAGTTATAACGGGCAATTTATGAAAGACTAAAAAGTGGTGAACAAAATGTCAAAAGATGGTTAGTCTCCTTAAGTAAGAAGTAAAAGGTAAAATAAAACAACCATGAGATATTCCATACACCACGAACAGGATCAAATGCCCCCCGGAGCTTCTTCTAGCTGTAATATTTAATTTGCTTAAATAGTTATAGCGCAACCAAAGCACCACTCACACCTCCAGCTCAAGCAGCCCTGGGATTTTCCTTGACAGCAGGAAATTCCAAAGACTACTCAGAATTCTGAATCACTCATGCTGATTTTACCAGCCTGGAGAATCTCAAATGTCTACTTGTGTTCCACCTTGATCTAGGGTTACCACAACTCTACAAAGCCCATACAACCACCCAAACACATCCGCAAGATGTGTTTTTTAAAAATATTGATGTTAAGTCTGTCTCATAACAAAAAGTTTCAAGTATCACTTCACCAGAGGTACCTGAGTCATGCTACCTATAAAAATGCATCTTTTTTTCCAGTATACGTCATTGAAGACCACATTACTGGATGTACATCACAATTTCTCATTGATCTTCTAATGAACATTTTATTGACAATTAGTCTATAAAGAGAAAAATCTTGGGGCGCCTGGGTGGCTCAGTCAGTTAAGCATCTGACTCTTGATTTTGGCTCAGGTCATGATCTCAGGGTTGTGAGATCAGGTCCCACGTTGGGCTCTGCACTCAGTGGGAGTCTGCTTGTCCCTCTCCCTCTGCTCCTCTCCCCTCTCTCTCTTTCAAAGAAATAAATTAATAAGATTAAAAAAAAAAAGACGAGAGATAAATCTTTCCCAAGTCCTCCAGTGGAATTCTCCTTCCATTTCACTGACCAAGACTGGGTTATATACCCACTTGTAAAACAATCCCTGGCAAAAAGGAAAGTGGTTGCCATGACTGACTAGGGCCAAGCATGATTCAACACTTGGGCACACTGTTGCCCAAACTAAATTGAGATAGCATCCAGGAAGAATGACTAAAATAAGCATGTAGTAACCTTGTCTGCCAGAGAAGTGCAAAAGAATCAATAGGGGGAACATCAGGAAATTAGGGAAGCTTTATGCAACACTAGTCTAAATTCCTGCAATGTATCCCTCAAGTCTGCCTGTCACCACTGAATGTCTGGCACCAACTCTGCACATTGTGAGTGCTCAGTACACATTTTAAAATAACTGAATATAGAAGGTGGCAAACTGAGTAGGATTTACACATGTGGAAGTATTTATGAGGGCTGAGATATCGCACTGATACTGAGAAAGCCAAAGAGAAACAGTGCTCATCTTTCAGTAAAGTAGATAATAATGAAGCCTGGTTGTCTATCCTTATGGTGTGCTGATAGACAGGGCATGTCCAGTAAGAAGAAGGTAACCACCAATCAGAAGAAGAAAAATGTGTGTACCTTTGACAGGCCAAAGAATGTTATTTGGGGACAATTCATTAACTCCTTCCACAAATACTTTTTGAGAACCTATTATATGTCAGGCACTGTTCTAGATTCCTCTATTCCAGTAGTGAACAAAAACAACAAAAATTTCCTGTGGTCACGAGCTTACATTCTAGCATAATTATGAGTGAGTACATATAAATGAACCAGTGATAAGTACTAGGGGAAATAAACAGAGCAGGGTCAAAGGAATCAGTAGTCCTAGGTTGGGTGCTGTGGGATAGGTAAATGCTCAGGGACATCTCACTGAGAAGGTAACAACTGAGAAAAATATTGAAGGGGGTGAAGGAGAGCCTTGAGAACACTTGTGGGAAGAGTTTGCTTAATATTTGACACCCCGTTTTTCCATTCTACAGCCGGACTTTATTATTGGTACCTTCCCTGTCTCTAGCTCTCTAGAAACATCAGTCTCCCAACCCTTCCCTGAGATATCTCTACATTGCAAGGAAGTCAGCCATTACTTCTCTTGGAAACAAAGTCGGGGACCTCTGTATGCCTATTTCCAATGTTCCCATTGATATGAATTTCATATCCCACTGCCATTTCACATTTGACACCAAAATGTAGCACTTGTATTTAAGTAATTAAGGATGAATCTCCTTAATTTTACTGCTGCTGGTTATTGTCACATTACTATGTCTTTTCTAGTTAATGTTTATTTGTAAGAACTGTAATTGGGACAATGCCACAGGAATGATCAGTCCTCGACAAGTAAGCTGAACCAATGCGCTATATTTAAGATTTAAGTTGTAAATTCTATAAACATTTAGAAAATGTTTATGAAGTCATGATTCTACCCTGCTCTAAGTGAGACTTTTTCAATTAAATAAGAAAGGAGAACAGTCTATACATCCCATTTGTGCCACTTACTGGTTTGTGTGACTTTGGTAAACTTAGTAGGCCTAAGTTTTCTTTTCTGTAAAAGGCTGGATTGGCTGATAGACTGGCTCTATTGATTGAGAGATTGATAGATTGGCTCTAAGACCCTTTGACTCTAAATAGTTTCATCAAGCCATGCAGATTCCACTTCCTGCTTCTTTGAAGGAGACATTTATTGTGGCCCGAATTGCATTTTCAAGAGTTGAATTAATAATTTTGAATTCCTTTGTTCTCCAAACTGTTTGTCTTAAGACAGTGATCACTGGTCATTTTTTGGTTTTGTTTTGTTTTTTATAAAAAATACAGATTAAATGTACATCACATCCCTGTGGACCCCAGGATCAATGATAGTATGTTATATGTTACAATGTAAAACATATTTTAAATAGTCTGCTTTGACAAAAACAGGTTTTTATTCCATCCGAAGCAACCATCAATCGGCACGGTTTTCTAATTCCATCATCCAAAGCACATCTGGTCTGGCATAATTCCTCCCCCTTCAAGACCAGGTGGGCTCTGCAGTTTCAGAATGTTGCAGGGATATGGGGGGTAACTCTAACTCTTTAACCAGCTGTGGATCTTAGAAAGATCACTGAAGCTCTTTTGTGCTCAGTTTCCTATTCTGAGGATTGAGAAAACCGAAGAGAATGATGCCCAAAGTCTACTGCAGATCACAGCTCTGTGATTCCTGGATAAAGAGATCCGCTTACAGGATGCTGCAGGAGGCCCTTCTCAACCAGCTTTGGGAGCGCTCCTTGTGCCCTGTAGCCCCGCAGGAGAACAAAGCTCACAAAGACTGAAGAGCCACCAAATGACTTAGCGGGCTTTCATATAGACAGCTAGGTTTTAATTTTCACTTACAGCACATACCCGAGGGTAAGGCATACTTTCCAGTGGGATAATAAACACACAGGATCTTTCGATTGCTGGAGGATATCTCATTTGGAAATTAGATTTAAGTCACATTCTTTGAAAGTTTTTTTTACTATCAGAGCAAAATAAAAGTCCCCAAAGGAATGTTTTATACTTAGAGTTGAAATCTGTTAGAATGTCGAAGTATCTCACTGAGAGTTAAGCATCTGTAAATATTTAAAATGGTGAAATCACAAGTACTACTACTAATAATCTCTTTTAAGATTGAGTAGAAACCAGAAGGAACCTGCAAAATTCCAGAGAATACTTTGATATTAAACTGTTAATTCTATGGTCATATCTAATATCAAATTATAGCAGAGTTGGGAGAAATGCCTAAATTGTCCCTCCAAGCACCCAATCAATTCTATGAATGAGAAAATGAACAGACCTTGTAGGGGATGCTGGGGAGTCCCTATTTCCTCGCTGGCAAGCTGTGATAAGAATGCTGTCACATAACGACCAGGCTACACAATAAAAGACAGTCAGCCTTTCTGCCTGAATTTTCAGGATTTAGCTACCCTCTCCCCACACACATGCATCATGGCCTGACACATGACCCTAGTTTTCTATGATTATGGACGAGACATCACTTTAGATGCTTTCTTCATATTATCTTATTTAGTTGTCTCAACAGGCCAGAAAAGTAGCAGTTGTCTGCTCTATTTTATAATGGCACTGAGGTCCCAAGATGTTATGTGTGTGCTGTAAACTGCTTTCTCCTCAAATGCCAAAGAGCGCTGAAGGAAGATAATCCTTGATCATAGCCTTCCATTCACCCATTAATTTATACATCCATTCATCTGTTTTTAACACACTTCCTTCTCAGGAAAGCTCCCTATAAATCCAGCCCAAGTCCTCTTTTTTTTATTCAGTTCTAGGTGGGGATGGGAAGTCTGGAGAAATAGCTCAAGCTGTGTCTTTGCCTCTGTGATCTGATTACCCCTCCATCTTGCCTTTTCCAGCTTAAATTATAAAATTTCCTTTCTCATTCTCCTTGCCACCATTTTCAAATGACATTTTCTCTTTTAGGAGAATTACAAGCAAGAAATGGTATTTTCACAGAGAAGAGTGAAACAGAAAGGTTACCACGGCGTTCTTACATTAGCACCATGACATTTTTAATAATCTACATAGAAGAATTTTTTTTTTTTTTTAGCATCCTCCTAAGTGCCTCTTGAAAACCTCTGTGACATACTCGATAGCTACTGACTAATTTGTTCTGGCAGAAAAATGACTTCAGTATCACTGAAAATATGTTTTCTATCACCCGATCTTATTCAGGTCACTGAGCGGCTTTTCACTGGTGAAAGGGTGTAGAATTTACTTTCAATGAAACATTATTGAGAAGAAAGAGAAAAATAACATTCTGACCTACGCCAACATTAGCAAAATGCAAATCGTAGTCAATTTTCTACGAGGTGATATTTCAATAGTTTGGGTTTCTGTAGCTGGGCATCGATCTGAACTGTTTTTTAAGCAAGGTGAATGAATGGTGCATGAAGCAAGCACACTGTGGATAAACAACTGTGAAAAACTAACTTTAAGTAGCTTTCAGCTTTGTGACTGAGATAATGCCACTTCTCTAGAGAAGTTCTAAATATAGAGGAATAATGGAGAGCAGTTTACCACAGGCTGTGTAGCTCCCTACACCAGCAGGGGCTGGGCACTGACTGGGGGAGGACTGTAGAATCCCACAGCAATTTGGGGGGTTGATTAAGGATGCGACAGTGACAGGTTCCAATGGGTGTGGCAGGGTAGGGAAGGGGTTGCATCTCATTCTTTTTTTTTTTTTTTTGCTTCCCCTGCAGAAGTGTGGGTAGCCGCAGTGTAAACTGAAGGTATGGGCGATTAGGATATTAAGTGGGAGCAAAGAAACCTCTTCATTATTCTTCTTTTGGAAATAAAAAGAGATAAAATTCAGCAATCATTAAGCCTTTCACTTCCCTACAATTTGTCAGCACAGTTAGGGTGCTGGCTTCCTTTCCGTAGGTGAGATTATGTCCTGCTGACACCAAGGGGGGGTATGGTGGCCAAATGTGTGAAAAAGAAAATTAAGCTTGAAGGGTAGCTTTTGTTTTGATGTTTGCTCGACATCCTTTCTTGTGTTAAAATTAAACGTATGGGGCCAGTGGCTGCTACAGGATTTTAATGTTGAAAACGTATAACAGGGTTCTCTGGACAAATCCCCAGATGCATAAAACAATTGTCAGTTTTGGTAAAGAATGATGACTTCTTGGACTTTGTCTTTAGCTACACAGAACAGAAAGATCTGAAAATTTAGTGTAATGCTCTGTGTAAGCTATGTCGGAGAGTAATAGCCACTTCCATACTAACGAAAAGCTCCCTGGTCCAAAATCACACCAACAAATGCATATTTAATTAGACTTCATAGACATCTAAAGGGAAAAAATTCAAAGGTTTTCTCATAGATGACCTTTATAAGAGATATCTTACCCTCACATGGCTCAGGGTAAAATTTCAACCCAAATGAAATGAGATGCAGCTGGTTATTTAACAAGATCGCTGCCTTTAGATAGGATTTAGCTTTTTTTTTTTTTTTTTCGGAGTTAAAACTTCATACAGATTTTGGAGGTGGCTTGGTACAGCAGCTTAGATTTATAATTTTCTAATTAAAATGTATCCTTCATATCCATTTTAGAGAGGTAAGTAACAAGCTTAATTCATGGCATTTAATCATTTAGATTTGTTTTGACATTTTTAGAACATGGAACCTAACACTGAGATGTGATTACTTTGCCACAGATCTGCAAGGAAGGTGACGTGCCGCATGAGGATTTACAAACGGAGGAAAACAGATGAGTCCAGTGGGGGAAGGGAAGATAGAAAAGATCTCGAAGTCAGAAAAACTCAAGGTAAATACATGATTTTCAAATTGCCCTCCTCTGAGGTCTAGGAATAACCTTACATGCATTATTTAAACTTTTCTCCATCTCATCATGCTTTGCTGTTCTATCCCTTGGGCCTCCTTAGATTTAAGAGGAGAAGAAGAAGGTTGAGTGTAAAAATAACTCTTCTAACAAATAGCGAACAGGTAAGTGCTTGGTGTGCTCTATAGGAGCACGTGGCCTCCTCTGGGCCCCTTAGTCCAGAGCTCATCACCCAGTGCCCAGACCTTGACGGGCTGCCCTAATACTGTCTGGACACAGAGGATACTTAGGAACTGTCCCCTTCAGTTGCCCTGCACCTTATAAGAAAGCCCCCGTGAAGACGAGATTTGTCAGCTGGTCCCCTCCAGCCAGCCGACCTTCCTGGTCCCAGATGAGGGAGTACTGCCCATTGCTGACCTTGCCAAAGGGACAGGATTGGGAAACAGAGGAGCAGAGTGGTAACGTCAACGGTCCAATTTTTTATTTGAAGCTTCTGAAAAGAATGAAGGTTTTGGTATGAGATAGGTGTGTTTGAATCTAGATTCTGAAACTTAGTAGCTCTTTGACGATGGACAAATTTTGAACATCTCTGTTTTTCAGGTACTTCTGTTCTAGAAGGAAGAATGCAATGACAACTCTTTAGGGTTATGGTGAGGTCTAAACGAGATCACACGCGTGATATACTCTGCATGACTTTTGGCCAACAGTAAAGGCTCAACATCTTTCTTATTCCTTTCTCTTCTGTTGTCCTTGTTTTTCCTTCTAGCTTTGGAAAGAGATTTACTTTTTCAATAATTGCTTTTTCTCTTAGGCTATTAAAATGTATTTGTTTTCTCTGAAATGGTATAAACCAAGTTTAGATAATAACAATAGCACTTTATATACTGGTCAGGTGTGTACTATTTTGTGATACTTGGAGTATAAGAAATGTCATACCTTTTTGTATTTTTGAAAAAGAATCCAATCTGAGCTCATATTTGCTGAGTTTGGCGAGAAGTCCAAAATCGATCAGTTCAGAGGGTAGGGAGGAGGGAAAGAAAAGATCCCCTTTCTCATTTAGATCCGACATCCCTGCGAGGAGCTGATTCCTCACATATAAATGGGAAGGGGCCCGAGCCTCAGGATTCCCAATTTCCCTTGCCCTTATTTTCCTTCACTTACTCAGTGCAGCTGACGCTCCTCACTTGCCCCTTGGCATCCTGCCCCAGGCAGATTACAGAGACATCCCTCACTCAGTGTGCACCGCAGACCACAGGACTGCTCTCAGTCTCCCCGGACTGTTCATGGGATTGTGTCCCCCCTCACGTCCATGTTAACATTCCTACACCAGAACATATGGCTTAAGAGCTTCTGAAACTGAAAAACCCACCACCTCCTCCCCACGTATAAAAGTCAGAATAAGCTAGGTTATGATGCGGTAACAAACAGGCCCTGAACATTAGGAGCTTAAATCAACCAAAGTTTATCTCTTTCTAAGCCTGCTTTTCCCTCGGGAGGCCTGGGATAAGAGTATAAATGGAGGCCCACCTGCCATGTGTCTAAATATTTAAAAGTTATAAACCAAGGTAATAAACTATTACGTGAAATATGTTCTACCCTCTTACCTTGAAAAATATGTCATTATAACAACCTGGAAAACCAGATTTGAATTTAGAATTTTGAGACTCCTTGAAATTCTATGCTGGAACATGGTCGCATTGAGCCAGATCGCCTTTTAGCCTGTCCTGCTCCAGCACAGCCTAGCTGCACATCCACGCTCTGTAAGTATGCCTCTTGGCCACCCCCACCCCCACCCCCAGGTGCAGAAAGAATCTATGCAGGCTCTGGAAGCAGGCTTGTAGACACGTGGGTGAGGAATTCTGAGGGCCCTGTTATCCAAACCACGGAAGCAAATTTGCAAATACAGAATCCACAAACAGTGAAGATGGACTGTATTTTGTTTTGTTTGCTCATTTTTTTATCAAAAATTTCCCAAGAAAAATGAACAACTGGGTGCTCAGAGGGAGGAAAGGTGGAGTTATAATTCTTCCAACCATCCTGGTACAAAGAAGCCCAGGCTTGAAGAATTCAGTGTTGAGTTCTTCTAAGAGAGGGAAGGAATCATTCTTTTTCTACTCTTTTTACTGCGAGATCTCTGGGTAGGCTGGAGGGGAAAAAAAGGAAGCATGGGCAATTTACATCGCATTGGTGACCTCTGTGTCACACACAACACGCACCACGTAGTCTGCCTCGTGCGCTGACACCCCTCATCTTGCCTAGGCGTCACCAGCTTCTGGGGCGAGGAGGGTGGTTAGGGTGGATGGAGGAGTAGAGTCGTCACAGCCTCCATTTTCAGATAAAGAAGCCAAGGTTGAGAGAAAGGCGGTAGCCAGGGACAGAGACAAGAAAAGGAAGAGAGATGGGAGCTGGTCCTCCAGTGCATCCTGTCTCCCCAGCTGCCGTGTGCCGCTATGGTGTAGCCATCTCCAAGTCAGGGGAGAGTCCTTAAAATCCATAGAAGTCAGCCAAGCAGGAGGTTCTGAGCAGTTTAGCCTGAGCCACCACGCGTAAAAGACAACATATGGTTTTAGGTAACTGCTTAAGTATTCCTACCAGGGACTATCCTTCACCTATTTTATCTGTATTCCTTTATTTGGTGAGATTACTTAGTTCTTGAAGTTCTTGACAGACTCAAGAGGCTATAGATAGATATAAACAGAAAAGTCACTTTTCTAGGTCAACTCTGCTTTGAATCATAGGCACAATATTTTATTAGTAAGTAGAGCACCTGGACTAACCACTCCTTGCATTAGAGGAAAATAAAATAAAACTGAATAAAAGAAAAAAGAAGAGATGCCACATGCCATTTCCTCTACTTAGTTCCTTTGATCTCTGTTTATCATTTGCAAATTTTTTGCCTTCAACCAATGAATGGCCTGTTTGTTACGGACCAGGCATTGTGCTAACAGCTCTACGTGTAATTTCATTAAGTCCTCAGATCAGCCCTGTAGGGCTGTCCTCTTTCCATATATGAGAAGGATAAGGCTTAGAGAGGTTAATTAACATGGTGAAGGTCACACAGCTAATGAGTGGTTGAGCCGGAATTCAAATCCCTACCAGTCTACTCCTAAAGCCTCGCTGTGCCCTTAATCAGATATTGTACTGAGTACACGGGCAGGTTCATCATAATATCAATATATACTCTTCAGGACTGCTGTGCAAATTAAAGATATGATATATAGGGGGAAAAAGTGCTAGGCAAACCATGAAGCCCTGCAAAGGTTCAGTGTGATTATTTCTCACGGCTTTACACAGGGCTAACTCTACTGTCCTTAGCGGCCAAGTCTATATTAATCCCATAATTCATCCTTAATCCACCAAAGTCTTGTGTGCCTGGCTTTCAGCATAGCCAAAGGGAAATGGAAAATATGTCTTTTGTTAGAAAGGCTTAACACCTGCTGCCAAAGGGTGCTGGATCATCAGAGAATAGATTGATTCACTTACAAAAGACTTAGATTAATTTGGACATTGTTTCCCTACATAAACCAGACACAAGGAGGCAAGCAACCCAGGGGAGGATAATCATGCTGGGAGCAAAAGCACTTATTATAAATAATTACCATGTAATTAGCCACAACTTCCCTGAGTCTGTAACCTGTGGCTAGTCTTAGGAGGTGGCCCTTCCTTACTAAGCGTAAGGAGACTGAAGCGCTTCCCTAAGTTTTCAGAGTATGCACCTGTGTCCTACAGCAGGATCACCACCCTCTGGGTCTACTTCTCAAGGCCATGGCCAAGGTGCAGAACAGCTGTGGGGTCATATCAGCTGCATCTCTTCTCCTCTTCTTTTTAATAGCACAACGACTTTTCTGCGAGTTTGTGAATGTGACATATCTAGCTTCTTTTCTTAGGCAATGTGGTTTATGGTTTATTGAACAAGTTAATACACTGTGCAGGCTGTGACATTCCTCTTTCTGGTGCGCCCCTGAGCTATGTTTTCAAAGCCATGAGGTGCCTGTCGAAGAGAGGTAACAACACTTAAAAGGAACAATGGCAGAAGCCTTGACAAGTGCAGGGGAGAGACACAGACACTTGCAAGAGAGGTGTGGTTGTCTACAAGATTAATCAATTCCCCTTGTTTTCATTACAGGTCCACATTTATCTTGGTGGCAGCAGCTACAAATGTGAAATCAAAGCTCTGATGCTAGACAGCTGGAATTGTATTTACCTGCTGGAGACGTGTAAACAGGCTCCTCTCTGTGTCTTCTTAATTGGAATATAAGGCACGCTGCAAAGCTCTGGCCATAGGTCAGGGAGGGGCACACTTTTCTGTGGTGTCCAGATACACTGAAAAACAGCGGGGGAGAGAATACAATTCAGTATCTTGGGTTAGACAGTTGAAAAGAATGACAGTCAGAGCCTGCGTGATCCTCATTATTATCGTTACAGCTACCATTTATTGAGCCCATTCTGTTTGACAAGTACTTATGTACCCTATCTCATTTCACCCTCTTAATAATACTGTGAGGGAGCTAATACTAGTTTTGCCATGTATGGATAAGAAAACCGAGATGAAGTCACTTGCCTGAGGTCACCAGATGGCAGGTTCTAGATTTGAACCCAGGTCCGACTCATGTTCTAAACCATTTAGGGCTTAACAAACTGAGTGTCTCCCCAGAATATGTGGGTGCAGAGAACACGAGGGCTTGGGAGAACCCTGAAATCACCTGGACTGAACAACCTCACAATTTTTTCTTTTTTTTTTAACTACTTTAAGTTCAAAGACATTTTATTTTATTATTTTTTTAAGATTTTATTTTTAAGTAATCTCTACACCCAACATGGGGCTTGATTTCACAACCCCGAGATCAAGAGCCACATGCTCTACTGACTGAGCCAGCCAGGCACCCCAACCTGACAACTTTTTGTTTGTTTGTTTTTTAATATATATATTTAAATTCAATTAATTAACATAGAATATTAGTTTCAGAGGTAGAGGTCAGTGATTCATCAGTCTTATATTACACCCAGTGGTCATTACATCATGCTTAGGCAAAGTGGTCATAAGGCAACTGACTTTTTAAAAAATTTTTATTTAAATTCAATTTAGTTAACATATAGTGTATTATTAGTTTCAGGAGTAGAATTTAGTGATTCATCAGTTGCATGTAACACCCAGTGCTCATTATGTCAAGTGCCCTCGTTAATGCCCATCACCCAATTACCCCATACCCCCACCACCTCCCCTCCAGCAACCCTCAGTTTGTTTCTTATGATTAAGAGTCTCTTGTGGTTTGTCTCCTTCTCTGATTTCATCTTATTTTTTTCCTTCCCTTCGCCTATGATCCTCTGTTTTGTTTCTTAAATTCGACATATGAGTGAAATCATATACTTGTCTTTCTCTGATTGACTTATTTTGCTTAGCATAACACCTTCTAGTTCCATCCATACCGTTGCAAATGGCAAGATTTCATTTTTTGATGGCTGAGTAATATTCCATGGTATATATATACCATACCTTCTTTATCCATTCATCTGACCAACCTCACAACTTTAAAACTTTGTTTTCAGAAAAGCCAATCAGAGAAGAAGGTTTAACCAATTTCTTTGCAAGGCCTTTCTTTTGCCCACTATTGAGTACTCAATACAAAAAAGAGGCTAAAAATGCTATTTTCAGCAGTTTGATTCTCCTCTGCAAGTTTTATATTTTGATTCTTCAACTGTTAAGTTGATTACAATTATGGTCATTTGAGGAGAAATGTAAAATTATTCAAAGTATTAGAAACATTTAGCCAACTATGCGAAGATAAGCTAGTGAGCATTGAAGAGAAGGGATGTATTTGTCTCTAAGGAAAGACACATATTAAAATATCTCTCCCATGCTGTTGACAATTGTACCTGCACAGTCTGGCTGGAAGCACAGATGATCTCCTCTGTTGCAGGGTGGCTTCCGAACAGAATTTGTGCATAGGTTCACCAGATGTGCCTCTTCAGATGCCAAAGTCCACTGAAGAATGGATGTTAAGAAAAACAGGGTATTATTTAATGAAAATATATAGACTCATCATTTTTGCCCATCCCATGTTTAGCTGTCCCCATATCCTCTCAGTGCATCTAAATATCTCTCACAGTTATATCCTTCTTTCCACAGGGATTCTAGTGGGCTGAAGTCCCCTTCAAAATTCATGTCCACCCAGAACCTCAGACTGTGACCTTATTTGGAAAGAGGGTCTTTGCAGATGTAACAAATTAAGATGAGGTCATACTGGATTAGGATGGGCTCTAAATCCAGTGACTGGTATCCTTATAAGAAAAGGAGAGGACAGGGCACCTGTGGGGCTCAATCAGTTAAGCACTGGACCCTTGGTTTTGGCTCAGGTCATGATTTCAGGGTCATGAGATTGAACCCTAAGGCTCTCCCTCTCCTTCTGCCCCTCTCCCCCCTCCTCAAATAAATAAGTAAATCGTTAAAAAAAAAAAAAGAAAAGAAAAGGAGAGAACATACAAAAACACAGAGGAAAAAAGCCACGGAGAGATGGAGACAGACAATGGAGAAATGCAGCTACAAGGCAAGGAACATTGAGGACTCCCAGGAACTGGAAGAGGCAAAAAATTCTCCCGCAGAACCCCTGGAAGGAGAGCAGCTCTGCCAACAGCTTGATTTCAGACTTCTCCAGACCTGTGAGAGAATACATGTGTGTTGTCTTAAGCCACCCAGTCTGTGACGACTTGTTATGGCAGTTCTAGGAAACTCACACAGGGACTACCACACACAGTTTGGCCCAAGAGTTCATCATCTTTTGCAGAGATTATTTGTACTTTGTACTATACTCTTCCAACTCGGCTCCTCCCGTGGCTGTCACTTCCATCCACACCCCTGCCCCGTGTACTTTACTTTTCCAACAGAGTTCTCTTCTTTGAACTTGGATAACCTTCCGAAGACCCTCTGACTCAGTAATTCTGCTTTCCAGATTTTTCTGCTAAGGAAATAATTAGATGCACATAATTATTTATATGAGAATATTTCTTAGTGAATTAATCATAAGGAAAAATTGGAAGCAACTCAAATGACCGGATGCTGGAAATGGTTGAATAAATTATGGTAGATTCATAGGATTGAACATTATATAGCCATTAATGGTTTTGAATTGACAACATGTGAAAATAATTAGGATCTAATGCTAACTGCTAAAAGCAGGATAAATAACTCCATATAATATGATTCCATCTTTTGTGTAGAACATATATTTGTATAGATAAAAGATTAGACAAAAATACATCATGTGGTTATCTCTGAGGAATCACATCAAAAATTTTATCTGATCTTTTTGTATAGCCTCATATTTCTCTAATGATCATGTATTATGCTCATCTAAGAAAATAAGCAACATATCTTAACCCAAAAAATTCAGACTTCCAGTGTAGTGGCTTTTTTTTTTAAAGATTTTATTTATTCATTTGAGACACAGAGAGAGAGAGAGAGAGAGCATGAGCAGGGGGAGAGGCAGAGGGAGAGAGAGAAGCAGACTCCCTGCTGAGCCAAGAGCTTAATGTGGGGCTCGATCCAAGACCCTGGGATCGTGACCTGAGCCTAAGGCAGACGCTTAACCATCTGAGCCACCCAGGCGCCCCTGGTGTAGTGGCTTTCAAGCTATTTTGACCATATCTCATAGTAATAAATATGGTTTGCACTATGACTGTTGTAGTGTGTAGACTGCTGACTAATGCCTGCCCCCCAAAGATGTCCACATCCTAACCTCCAGAACCTATGAATACGTTACCTTGCACGGCAACAGGAACTTCGCAGATATGACTAAATTAAGGACTTTAAGATGACAAGATTATCCTGGATTATCTGGTGGAACAAATGTGGTTACAACAATCCTTCTAAGAGAGAGCTAGAGGATCAGCATGAGTAGTAGCAGATATGAAGATGGAAGCAAGAGGCTGGAGTGATGTAAGGAAGCAGCCAGGAGACAAAGAATGTGGGCAGCTTCTAGAAGATGAAAAAGACAGGGAATCAGATTCTTCCCAAAGGCCTGGAGAAGAAATGCAGTCCTGCCGACCCCTTGATTTTAGACTCCTGACTTTAGAACCATAAGAGAATAAATGTGTTCCTTTTAGCCTTTAATTCTGTGGTAATTTGTTATGCTACCAATAGGAAACTGATACAATGACCTACCACACACACACACACACACACACACACACACACACACACACACGTATGCTGAAACAGAAAGTGTCACAAAGCATGACTTACTCTAACATTTTATCTCCTATATTTTCATGGATTGATCTGTGTCCCCCAAAAAAGATACATTGAAGTCCTCACCCCCACTCCTGGTACTCCTGGTACCCCAGAATGTGGCCTTATTTGGAAAGAGGGTCTTCACTGAGGTAATGAAGTTAAAATGAGGTCATTAGGGTAGGTCCTAATCCAATATGACTCGTATTCTCACAAAAGGGGGAAATTGGGATACAGAGACCGACACATGTCGAAGGAAGATAATGTGAAGAGGCATGGGGACATCCTTGAGGACACAGGTAGAGATGGGAATTATGTTGCCATAACTCACAAAGGACCTGGGCAACTAGAAGCTGGAAGAGGGAAGAATCCTTCCCTTACAGGTTTCAGAGGAAGCATGGCCCTATAGACACCTTAATTCAGACTTCCGGCCTCCAGAACCATGAAACAATAAATTGCTATTGTTTATACCCATCCAGTTATTAGTATTTTGCTACAGTAGCCCTAGGAAACAAAATACCCGTTCTATTCTATTCTATCCTATTTCATTAAAAAAATTGTTTTCCCAATCTACTAACTGGGAATGACATCAGTCTTTGTAGCTCGACATTCAAGCTTTTCCCACCTGATTTCTGTATATCTGTTTTAGCCAACTGCTAACCCATCCTGAGTGCATCCAGTAGACCCAAAAAGTCAATCATTCCCAGAACATAGCATCAATTCACACGTGGTTATATTCTTTGCCTGTGTTATACCCTTTCCCTGCAATGTCTATTCATTTTTAATGCCCAGTTTCATGTCACCTCATGTCACCTGGCTCCTCAGCCAGAGTCACTTGGTCCCTGTTCTCTGTAAGGACAGTACTTTTTATAGGTCCCAGTGACAGCCTTTATCATATTGTATTATGGGATCAACTTAAGTGCCTCCTTTCTCCAACTAGACTTCAAGTTTCCAAAGAAGACCACTTCTTTCTTCCTTTTTGAGAAAACCTGATACACCACAAACTCAAATATGGGGTGACTCAAAATATGTTAGTGCAATGTTAAGCTTTAATAACTTCAGAAGTATAAATGCCACAAACTTACAAAACTGTCATTTGAACGTTTACTTCTTCTGACTCTAAGTTTTAGTTATTTTAATAGATGTAATTTTTTTTCTTTTAATCAATGTATGCCATTTTTCACTCGGGAAATGAAACAAAAATTAAAACTGAAAAATGTGTTACTTGAAATTCACAAAACTGAGTAAGTGTAAAATAAATGTAATTAAACTTTCAAGTGATGTTTTTGTAAGTTGCAGCATTAATACTTCTGAAGTTATTAAAACTGCAGTAAAACTTTGGCGACACCCTGTTTTTGAAGACCTATGCTCAAGTATGATTCATTTTCTATTTACTGTAAAATTCAATTTGGTTTTCATTTAAGTGGCTCCATGCTGGGCAAAGGTATTCCTTGGCCAGTAGCTGTCCTTGTGCTAAGTAAGGCCCACAGTTTAGAAGGCCTCCTTTGGCCCTCCACTGCTGTACTCCTCTACACAGAGTGAGGCATCCATGGGACTAAGTCCATTGTGTACCTCCTGCTGCAAATCCATACCTCCCCAAACCTTGTTCTGAGTGTCCAGGATCCCCAGATTGCTTCTCCAGAAAACGGAGACTTGGTGACATTAAGTAATCTGTTCCAGCTTACAAAATTAGTGCTATAGTTAGCCTTAGTTGCATAACAAACCACCCAAAACATAAACGGCTTAATAAAATAACAATGAATTAGGTTTTTTTCCTGCTCAGGGGACCTGCTGGGCCATTCTGCTGCTGGTTTTTGCCAGGGCTCACTCATGCACTAGTGGAGAGGTTGAGGTGGAACCCTCTGGCTTCTCTTACTGGTCTCTCAGAGGGTACTGCTGTCTCTGGAACGCTTCAGTCCTCCATGTGACCTTTCACTCTTCAGGAGCCACACACACTGGCTTCTGGCACGGTGGTCATGAGGCAGCTGCCTCAAAGCAGAAGCTGCGGGGCCTTTTGATTTCTGGGAAGCAACCAGCATTTGCCCCCATTCTAATGGCCAGAACCAGTCACAAAGCCAGCCC
The DNA here is from genome assembly GCF_003265705.2 of Callorhinus ursinus. Lineage (NCBI taxonomy): Eukaryota > Metazoa > Chordata > Mammalia > Carnivora > Otariidae > Callorhinus > Callorhinus ursinus. The sequence continues at coordinate 44,652,769 of NW_027397074.1, read as the reverse complement.
TGATCCAACGGGATGCTGGAAAACAGACTCTACCTCTTGATGGGAAGAGGGGCCAAGTCACCTCACAAAGGAGCAGGGTGGTCCTGTTTGATCGTCTTTGTGAAGAATAATGGCTCAGAGCTAGTAACTAAGTAGCAGAGCCAGAATGCCAAGCCAGGTGGCCTGCCTGGGGTGCTTCTAAATAACCATCTCTGAACCACAGGGCATTTGGGGACATTCCGATGTGGGAATGATGACATTCCTGTATTTTGTCTTACCTTGCTCTTGTAATCTCCCTATCTTTTTAGACCCTGTCTTCCCCTCAGTGTCTGGCTCAGTGCCCAGGACCTGAGGGAGGTTAAAAATACCTACTGAGGTCACTTACAAGAGATGTGACCCTGAACGGGACACTTAACCTTTCTAAGTCTCAGTTTCCCCACCTGCAGAATGGGGATAATCTTAGTACAGAACCTATCAGATTGCGGTAAGATTCCCAGGCACTCCTGCAGAGAAAGCACCTGACACAGTACTGGCGCTTGCTGAGCTCTCAGGATTACTGCGACGGGAACGTGGACTTTGGGTGAATACAAGTGGGCTTCCTAAACAGCGGCAGTAAAACACCCCTCGGGTTCCAGATGCAAACACAGGGCTTGCAAACACAGGGCTTGCAAGCACCAGGATTGCAAGCACCCGTGTGGGGAATGATTTTTTTAAATACAATGTTTAAATTCTGATAGCAGCTTTAAAAAAGTGGGAAGGAAAATCAAAACACACAAAGGAACAAACAAAGCAGAGCTGCACCGCAGCCTACCTTTCTCTGTTACTTTTCAGGATTCCACTCCGGGGGGTCCCGGCTTCTCCCAGGATGGAGGGCTTGCCCGGGTGCGGCCAGGTCACGGGGAGGGCAGGTGAAGACCTACCTTTGGCGCCAAAGGTCTAGGTCACGTGGGCCGCCGAGAGGAGCGCTCAGCCGCCGGCGTCCTGCAGGGTAGTCGCGACCGGCAGGGGCGAGGGGCAGGGCTGCAGGACTTCTGACCCCCTGGGCCACCGCTGCGCGGACCGACGGGCTCGGGTGAGTGCAACGCTGCGCGCCGGGTCCTCCCTCGCCCTGGTCCCGGGACGCGGGGAGCTCCGGGCGGGTGTCTCAGGAGCTGTGTGCGCAAGGAGGGAGGTAGCACCGTGTTGGCCGGCTCGGAGTTTCCACGTTGAGGAACTGGGGATGCTTGGCACTAGGCTCTGGGTGCGCCTGGCCCGGGGAACATTCCCGAAGGCTCCTGGCAGAATCCGAGGCAGTCGCACCGGGGCTGTGGGGTACCCCGTTACTCTTGGTGCAAGGTGGGGTCACATCCCCTGACTCCCTCAACATGTCTCTTTGGGATGTTTTGATTTTGTGGGTGCTGTGGAAAAGTAGAAGCGAGAAATGCCTCCGATTTGAGCGCCCCACAGGAGATTTGGCCTGATAGAGGGAAAGAAAGCACAGAAGAAACACCTGGAATATAGGACTAGGAGAAAGCGGGAGGGGTGGGTGGTGGTGGGCACAGCATAGCTGGAGGCAGCTCCCTGCCAAGTGGATTTAGCGCTCGCAGGGAAGTTTCTAGGAGCCATTGGGAACCCTAGAGACAAATGGAAGCATCCAATACCTTTTAGGTCAGCTAGGTCTCATGGGAAAAGAATAGGCTTTGGTTATCTTTATGGATTCAAATCCCAGCAATGCATTTTGCTAGTCGGTCACTTTGAGCACATTTTTTAGGTTTACTAAGCCCCAGTCTCCCCATTTTAAAGACACTTATCTTTTCTCCTCCCCTTAAATGTACAACTAACTTTTTACAATTTTTGGTGTGAGATGAGTAAAAACAGATGTAAGGAAGAAAAAAAAATCCAACTAGAATGTATTTTGCTAATTTGAAAAACGGCTTTTAAGAAAGTTGTTCAAAATAGAAATTTTTACACTTTTGGAAGTAGATCACACTGGCTTTGTTGGCGTGTGAAAGTCTGTACAGTTGTCAACACCCTTTGGCCGATTGGGCTTTCTAGATTTGTACTCCAGGCTCCTCTAAGTCCCGGGGAAACCCTTTATAATGTAATGTAAGTGTTCTTAGCAAGAAGCTGTTTCATTCTTTTTTTTTAGGAGTTGGGTTTTTTGGAAAGGCATAATTGGTCCCGCAAGATATATGAGTCTAGTTTATAAACCAGTTATTCATAGTGGGGTTCTCCAAGACTGATTTTATAGCCTGAGAAGTAAGTGGGTTTTGACTGACAGGTAGTTTAAGTAACTTAGAGGAGTGTTAAGCAAGTCCGAAGGACTTACCAGTTCATACCCCTTGAGAAAATAAAAACAAGAAGCAAACAGCATGACAGTATTTTGTTGATGACTTTGTTTTTTGTTTTAGAAGGCATATGATGTGTCAGAGGAAAGACTGAGTGTTGAATACAATACTGGTATGCACTGAAGTAAGATAGAGAAGAGCTTAATTACTGCCTCAGATAACATCAGATATCCATTTATTAGCACTGAAATTCCCAAGGTAAATAGGCAATGACCCATTCTTAATAAGAAGTATAGTTCATTTTAAAGAGCAAATGCGATTATTTCAGTTTAGCATTCCCAGGGCTTTAATAATGTGGGGTTTTCATGGGCTGAACTAAGAACATTTAAAAGAACTAAAGTAGGTAAGTTTCTCATAATTTGAAAGGTACCTTTGGAAGAATGACTCATTCATATCTACATAGATTTGGAAGAGGATAAGCTGGGCAGAATGCTAGAACTGTTCCTTGGCCAAAAATAGGAACAGAGTTTAAACTTTTATGCTATATATTTGCAAGTTCAAAGATTTAAGCAATAATGGACTCAGTTCACAGGACAGTGATCAGGTACTTTCATCATAAAACACAACTACTAAGCATAACTGAACTGAAACCAGAGTATTGAGATTTCTCTCCCTCAGAGATATTGCAGGAGTAGCCTTGTACATGAAATCACATGTTTTTTCTTTTATTGCTTTAAACCGGAACCTGGGAAGTAAGCTGGGGAGGGGAGGGGATAACTCTTTAGGTCGTTTGATCTATTGGCCTGAAAGAGCAAATTCTAAGCATCTTATCTTTCCACTGTCCTTGGGACTTACCTCTTAACCTTTTCTCCATATTCTGATTCTAATTAGTGGTTCATTTTAAACTGTTAGGGTTATTTACAGATCAAAATATTTATGTAGGCATCCCAGGCTAGCCCTTCCTCCTTTCTCTTTTGGGACTCCATATTCCGTTACTTTCAGAAAGACCACTGGACATATCTTTGTGTAACTGTATGGTTCTTTGGAGGAGTAGGTAACCCAGCCCCAAAGAGATCGATTCTCCTTTTTCTGTATCTGCAATCTGTTCTGTTCACAGTTTAACCTTTACTTGTCCCAGGACATTTGCAAAGTCACCTAACTTAGCCCTCAGATGTCAGGTCCTCTCCACTCCAGCCTAATACTGATGCTGGAAATGAGCCTTCTAAAGCACAAGACACTCCCCTCCTTAAATGCCTTCAATGGCTCCTGATTGCAACCAGTATGAAGTATAAACTTCCTGCCATGAAATGCAGTGTCCTCCATGTGACTCCAACATAACTGCACAGACCAAAGTCACATGACCCCCTCACAAACTCTGTGCTCCTGCCAAATCAAACCCTCCCTTGTTCCCTAACTTCACCCTGCTTTTTATGTCTTTACAGGTAGGCATAGCTCCAGGCAGATAGTAGGCATTAAATCAATACCAGTTGAATGATAATAGAATTTCAGTAGGGGTATATACTGTAAAATTGTTTCACCCTTTCTGAAAATTTGAAAATTTTCATAATCAATGTTGTACATTCAGAAATTGTGGCAGAGTCTTGCTTTCTTGTCACAGAATAATATATAGAGCCCTCAGCTCTCCTCTAGGCTTACCTTTATTTTCTCTCTATCGATTTTATGATCTCTCTAACTTCTCTTGGAGTGATGCAAAATGAGTTTTATTCGCTTAACTGCAGCACAGGAGGACATATACCCAAGGGACTGGGGACATAGGACAAACCTTCTGAAAGGTTTGGCCTTCTGCTGAGTGAGGCAAAGGAGGGATCAGTGGAATGGGGGTGGGGGGCGTTCAAGGCAGTTCAGCTACTGACTTGCAGCAGTCTTGGTTCCGGAGGTGGGAGTAACACCGTGGGACTGGGGAGACATTGCTAAGAAAGCAGTAACTGCCCAGAAGAAAGGACTGTCAGTCATTTTGCAGCTGCAGTGTGGCCTTGGGCATGTAGAAACGTTGTCACTGTTCTGTTGGGAACATTGCTATGTGATTACCAGAAGTGTTGATTTTCAGTTTCTTAGATGCTCCACTCCTCCCTTCACATACTCGACTGCATGGACACACACACACACACACACACACACACACACACACACCTGTTAAGCACTAATGCTAGTTAAATGCATGGCAAAATTGAGTAGTGGTGATGTGGGAAATAAAGGCAGAAGAAAAATTATTCAATTTCCTTACTATCTGTAGCCTATTGACAAGTCCTTGACACAGGCAGAGTGACATTCCTCTAGGGACTCAACTGCCTCGATGTTAATACTTTGCTAAGGGCAAAAGACAATCTTAGTCCAGCCCCTAGGATCCTATAAGCCTACTTTAACTTATAAAAATTCCTTTGGAAACTTCCTTTATCTCTAGCCCCCCCAAGATACATGTTGACAATCATCCCCCAAGCATATGACCCACCCATACACATCTGAAGGGTCTCATGAACTCAGGTTTTATTAGACAGTCATAAATGACCTTTTCCCAACAATAGCTAGCCCCTCAAGGTCCTGGAAACCTTGCTTCCAAAATTCCTTAGAGACTTAAACTATCCCTACCCCCCTCCCAACTTGAAAGTATATAATGGGCCGCTCCTCACGACCCCGGTGCCGCCCTTTCTGCCTACGGGTCCTGTCCGCATGCTTTAATAAAACCACCATTTTGCACCAAAGATGGTCTCAAGAATTCTTTCTTGACCATCGGCTTCAAACCCTAACATCTTTTCCTACATCAGTGGGAGATCTTAGTTAGTGATACCACCATCTGCCCAGCCATCTAAGTCAGATCTGGGAATCATCCTAGATTCTGTTCTGTTTCAGCATATAATATCTCATCGCTCACAAGGTCCTGCTAATTTTACCTTCTAATTATTTTTAAGTCTGCCTTGTCCACACCTTTACTATTGCCTTTACCTGGTTTAGGCTCCCTCGTCTTAATTCTGCATTACTGGAAAGCCTATTAACTGGTGTCTGTGCTTTTTCTCTTTTCATTTAAATCCATCCTCACACTATGGCCATAATATTCTTTACAAAGTACTGAGCCCTCAGTAGTTTCTAGTCACTAGAGGATAAAGTTTCTGAACAGCTTTCAGGCTCTCTGCAATCTGCCCTCTATTGACTTCTCCCTTCCATCCTGCTATTTATCCACTTCCTGCTTTATGCTGATACCTTGCCTGTGTATCGGTTATCTATTGCTATGTAACAGAGTTTGAAATGGTGTAAAACCCCTGGCCCAAGAAAATAGGAAAGGCAACAGCAAATGAAGAGTGGGGGGAAATTCATCTAACTAAGAGTTAAGGTCAGGGTCATGAATCAGTTTGGAGATTTGCAATGGTCCAGGCAAGTCGTGATAAGGACCTGGATTAGGACCTGGGAGTAGTGCTAAGGAGGCGAGGGCAAATTTGAGAGACAACTAAGAGATTCAGTTGGTGATTGGCTGTGGGAAGGCAGCAAGGAGAGATACATCAAGAAAGAATCCAGGGTTTTAGCTTCAGTGCTTTGAGAGTATTTCTCCTTTCCTTCCTTTTTTTAAAAATTTTTTTATTTTTTAAAGATTTAACTGGCTATATCAAGTGATTTCTGAATTGGTCAGCGTTCCGTCTAGCAAGTAGAGGGGAAGCTCTGAGGTGCTATATAAAAAAAAAAAAAGGAAGGTTTTTATAGGAGGGTGGGGCAAGAAAGTTACTAGCAAAAGAAAATGATTGTTCATCTTAGGGGGAAGAGCAAGGGGTCTTATCATGCAGATGACCTCATCTTCTCATGCGGGGTGGAGAGGGCCACTGTGGTAGACTCACTGGTACCCATCAGAAAATTCCTTACTAGTTAAGACTGTATTTCTGGGGAAGGTTGAAACTACAATTCGATTATGCATTAAGTCCTCGTTTGGGGACTTGGCCTAAGTGATATCATTTTGGGCCTGTGGTTTTCTTTTTTTAAAATCCCCACCCTTTGTTCAGACGCTCAGCTTAACAGAGATATGGTTAAAATATAAGGCATTAGCACTTTGAGAATATTTCTAATGAAGACAGAAAATAGAGAAGTAGGGACATGTTTAGGGAAGAAGATACTAAGTTGGGTTTTTGGGTTTTTTCTTGATTACTTTCGAATTTTGTCAACATAATTCACGTATGTAGGTGAAAAATCCAAGTCATATTACACTTCTCATCATAAAAAATTTTAGTCTTCTTCCCCATCACTCCCCACTTACCTGTAAGGTTTCCTCCGACTCTTCTATCTGCTTCTTCTAGTATTTAACTCCAAATTTCTAAGTAATCTACCTAGTGTGTTTCTTAACTTATTTGTTTAAGAGTTGCATTTTTTTCTCAAGTTGAGGTATTTTCTATGGACTTCCTGTTAACCAAGGTGGGAATTTAGCACTCTTACCTAATGTCCCAAATTGCCTGTCCCCAGTCCTGTTCAAATGGCTGTAGAATATCTGGTTGTTGCTAAATCCATATTTGATGTTTACTTTATTATGCAAGTATTACTGCTCAGCCAAGTAGTATACTCTAATTGTGTTACCTTTCTTGTACAGTTTTATATTCTTCGTCGAGTGAATAACTACCTCTTTTTGGATTGCTTCGTTTTCTGTGACACTATCGGGACTTCTGTCCAAAGCTGCAGACAGAACTGTACTATCCTTATGGATATGACTTTTTACAAAAACTCGTGTGGTATTCATATTTTTATTTTCTTGAGGCTCCTGCCTGTGGATTGCTCTGACTTAGTGCTCCGACCCATACTGGTGACTCTTTAGGCACAGCTGTCGTCTTGGGTTTTCTCTTCTGTATTAGTTCCCCTATTAGTGAAATTTCCGTCTTTCCCTTTCTTGGTTTTCTTTCCTGTTTTGGTGGAACACATCTACCAGTAGCTTCCTGAATAGTGTAGTATACAAATCAATTTGTTTGAAGCCTTGTAGCTACCTGAAAATTTTACCCTCACACTTGTTTGATAGTTCGGCTGAGCACGTAATTCTAACTTGAAGGTTATTTTCCTCTTAGTGTTTTGGAGGCATGTTTTCCCAGCATCTCTTAGCTGCAGTTGCTGCTATTGAAAAGTTTAATGTCATCTTGGTTCTTGATTCTCTTTTGTGATCTCTATTTCTCTCTCTCTCTCTCTCTCTGGAAAGTTAATGACAGTCTCTTTATTTCTGGAATCTGTTCTGTGTCATTTCATTCCTTGATCCAGGAACTTGGCGGTCCCTTTAAATCTGAGAGTTAGGTCTATACCTCTGCTAAATGTTTTTGTAGTATTGCTTTGATAATTTCCTCCCTTGAATTGTATCTTCCTTCTTTCTCTAGAACTCCCATTAGTTGGATGTTGGTCTTCCAGAACCAATCTCTTAATTATCTTAATCTTTTTTCTTCCTATTTTTTAAGCCCTTTTCTCCTTTAGTTATATTTTCTAGGAGATTTATGTGTCTTTATTGTCCCACTCTTTTGTCAAAATCTTAAAATTGCTACCACCTCATTTTTAGTCTTCAGGAACATGCCCTTGTCCTTCATTCCCCTTTAAGGCAGTATTCTCTTATTAAATGAACGCAGTATCTTCTCTTACCTTCTTAAAGATATATATACTTTTTGTTTTTGAAAAGTTATTACACTCCTTGTGTTTTTGTTTCTTCTGATTTTCTTCCTCTTCAAGTAATTTCTTTTGCTTTTTCTTCCAAATTAAAGGCTTTCTTCCAATGTTCAGCGCTTCTTTGACTCTAGTTTTATACTAAGTGTGAGAAACCAAGTTGCTGGTTGGAAACTCCATTGTCTTGAAGGGATTTGCCCGCGGTTCACTGACTCCCTGGTGTTGATTGGTGGGGTCCAAGATACTTTGTTGGAGGACAAGTAAGTATGTATAGGACTCTTCTCTTGGTGGATTCAGGTATTCCAGAGAAGAATCCTTCATTCTCCTGCATAGGGTGAGAGATAGAGGCAGATAGTTCTGGCTGTCAGCTTTCTTAGAGCCGAGTGTTGGAGGGGCCAGAGGCAATCAGTATGTAGACTTTCTCTTAGTTTTAAATTGGATGCCTCTTCCCCAACTTTTCCTGTATTCCGTATTCTCAAGTCTAGAGTTTCTATGGCTTAATTTTTCAAAGAATAAATTTTCTGCGGAAGGAGTCTCTTCCTCTGCTAAGGCCTGGAGGTGTCTGAGGCTCTACCCTCTGTTACAGAGTTTTATCTGTCCCTGTAGTTTCTGTGCCATGCTGTCCCTTGCCTTCTGCAGTGTCTGGTACTTACCATTTGCCTTTCTGTGGCTTTATGATGTGAATGAGCTTGTTTCTCATTGATATTCTGCTTTCATTCTCTGCAAACTACTTCTTTACTTTCCATCTAACAGTAACAACAAAATTTTGATCTGCCGTATTTGCTGTCTTCTTTGGCCATGGGATTTACACCTTTGAAAGATGTCTTTGCTTTCACATTAGAGCGGTTTCATAAGGGAACAGAAATAAACAAATGTGTTCAATTCACTGTGTTTTAGCAGAAGGATTAGGTTGCGTGTTGACCAGCTGAGTTTAATATACCCATGGGGCATCAGGTGAAGATGTTCAGCAGGCAGCTGGGTAGATGAGCCTGCAGCTTCGGGGAAGAACAGTTATGTGAGTGGTGTCAGTAGAAGGTCTACTTCGAGTGATGGGACCACCCTGGAGAGAATGTGTGGAGAGAGATAAGCTGTGGACCAAGGATAGACTCCTGGGAAACCCAATATTTAAGGGGAAGGCAGAGGAAGAGGGAACCATGAAAGAAAACATTCTAGAAGATCCATGAAAGCACAGATTACGGAAAGCAAAGCATTGGTCAATTTACCAAAGTGGTAATGTCAACCTGTCAGAGAGGGCAATTAAGACAAAGACCTTTGAATTTGGGAACCTGGAGATCATTAATGACTGGGGCAAGATGGTATGGACAGACGTGAGAATGCAAGGAAGAGAGTGAAAATTATTTGTTTTCTTTGTTTTGTTTTGCTTTGCTTTGCTTTCGGAAACTACAGAGGTAATTGTAGACAGTGTTTCCATTCCCTGGCAGAAGAACCAGATCAACAAGTCTGTGGGTTTTCTTCTGTGGTCTCCACTTGGATACTGTGTACACTTGATTTTAAAATACTTAACGAGGGGGTTCAGTTCTGTATTTATTTGTTCTTGCTAAGTAGTCCGTGACTTTGTTGCCCTTTGATTACCTGTGTAAAGGTATTTGGGATGGTTTGATTTTTTTTTTTAAGATTTTCTTTATTTATTTGAGAGAGAGCATGAGTGGTGGGGAGGGGTAGAAGGAGAAGCAGACTCTCTACTGAGCAGGGAGCCTGACATGGGGCTCCATCCCAGGACCCTGGGATCATGACCTGAGCCGGAGACAGACGCTTAACTGACTGAGGCACGCAGGTGCCCCTGGGACAGTTTGATTTTTAAAGATCATTTCTTGTGATCAACTCTTATAACTTTCTAGGGCTGGTGTGGGCAAGTCAGACTATATGGGACTTCAAATTCTGAATATGTGTGTGAAGCTGATACTGTTAAGGATGCCTTTCCTAATTACATATATGATGAAATATTTGCAGGATAATAGAGACAGTGGGGTGCAGTGGGAAAAAAAAAATTCCAGCCTGTCACACTCAGAATAAACCCCAAGTTCTATTCTACTGGGGTCTCTGAGGAAGCCCCCCGGAATAGCAAACTCCTTTCCCTCACCTGAGTTCTGGAGAAATTGAGAAGACAAAGAGCAAGGCAGGTGGCAAGTAAAATGCTGTCTGTATTCCTGAGACAAACTGGGTTGGGCTGAAACTCTTAGTTCTGGGCAAATGAATTTCCTACGATTGAAGCCCAGCATTGAGCAGATTTGCCCAGCCATTTACAGGCCCAGACCGGGCGGAGAGAGGAGAGCATTGCTCCATGTACAGAGCCCAGCATGCCCAGTTTACCCACATTTATCCATCGGATAAACCTTTCCACCTCTTGCCCCAGCCTCCTGGGAGTGAGCGACAGGGTGGCCAGAGGCCGGCCTCACCATGGATGGAAACATCAGGGCTGGGGAGAAGGGAGCCCCCAAAACATATGTTGGCTTTCAACACCCAGAATGATCTGATACCTGGCCCCACTTGGTACTACATTCCTCCTCACTCGCTGGACTCCAGCCACGCTAGTTCCGTCCTCATTGCCTCCTGGGATAGCGTCTTTGCCATCCCTTTTCTGCAGCCGGGAACTCTCTTCTCCCTGGATTCACATGGAAGGCTCTCATATCCTCCAGAGCTGCTCACATGTCCCTTCCTCAGAGGGACCCTCCCTGACCATCCCGATGTAAAATAACACCACTCCGTGACCCATCGCTCTTGACCCCTTTACCCGGCTTTCATTTTCTTGATAGCTCTTTCCCACTGTAGGGTAAGCTTCATGAAGGCAGACACTTTGTCTCTTTGGCTCTCTGTGCCTACACTGGAGTCTAGCACATAGTAGGAGCTAAAGATATGTAATTTGAGCTGCGTGGGTCCACTTGTATGCAGATTTTTTTTTGATAAATACAGTACAGTACTGTAAATGTATTTTCTCTTCCTTATGATTTTCTTAATAATATTTTCTTTTCTCCAGCTTCCTTTATTTTTTTTTATTTTATTTTTTTTTTTTAAAGATTTTATTTATTTATTTGACAGAGAGAGAGACACAGCGAGAGAGGGAACACAAGCAGGGGGAGCGGGAGAGGGAGAAGCAGGCTTCCCGCGGAGCAGGGAGTCCAATGCGGGACTCGATCCCAGGACCCTGGGATCGTGACCTGAGCTGAAGGCAGACGCTTAACGACTGAGCCACCCAGGCGCCCTCCAGCTTCCTTTATTTTAAGAATACAGTTTATAATTCATGTAACATACAAAATATGTGTTACTTGATTATTGTTATTGGTAAGGCTTCTAGTCAACAGCAGGTAATTAGTCGTTAAATGTGGGGGGAGTCAAAAATTGTATCTGGATTTTCAGCTGTGCAGGGGGTCACACTCCTGACCTTCATGTTGTTAAAGGGTCAACTCTGTTTGTTTATTGAAGTGAGTGGATGGTCCAGTGCACTTGGAGTCTGCCCAGGCTCTGCTCCATCAACATGGGCCCCTGTTGACTACTTTGAAGACCAAGTGAAACAATGTGTGCGTAAGAGATGAGCAAAGTACTAGACTCATCTAAGGGAGTGTTACATGGCGGGTATTCTCTATAATCATAATCTCTGTTTTGGAGTCAGGGAGGAGTTTCTTGTCACCTCAGGGAGTAATAGAATTTCCCAGAACCATCCTCATGTAAAATATTCTCATCCATTGTGCCCAGTCTTACCCTTGTATTTGCCACACTGTGTTATCTTAATTTTTTATTTGAGAAATTTAGTCAAAGTAGATAGCAAAAAGGAGGCTGATTCTAAAAAGAATAGGACTAATTTACATCAGAAAAATGAAGAATTTCTCACTGGAATATAGTGCTTTTGCCATGAGTCCTAAAGGACAGGGCTTCATCCACCCCTAAAAAATCGTTTTCAAAACTGAAGGACGTACACTAGAAATCCATTATGAATGGATTTTCATCTGGGCATGTGATTTTCATTGTTTTGCAGATAAACATGTGCTTAAATCACTTGCAATTTTAGCACCTGTAAGTTTTGCAAATGCCAGGATAATCCAGTTTACCCAGAATTCTGCTTTTGTCAAAAGTTAACGTGGACGCAGATTTTCTCATGTGATGTCATTTATGCAGTGATATAATGTAAAATACATGGACTTTGGAATCATATAGATCTGGCTTCAAATTCCAGCTTTACTGTTTAATAATAGCTAAGTGGGGGCTCAAGAAAATTAACCCAGGACTTGAGAAATTGTTCAACCTGGGACTTAGTGTCCTTATCTGGATATGTCTTAGGTAAACCTCTGGATTCAGGGCCTTTCTAAGAATAGTGTCACAGTCAAATAAACACATGTTGCCCAGTAACAAATGATAGGCTATGAGATGTTCTGGAACCAGGAAGCCTGTTTAAGTTCATTTAATCCAAATTTTCCCAAACTTTTGTCCTTTTAAAATCTATTAATATCTTACTGAGCTAATATTTCACAGAAGATCCTGTGGGAAATCCTGGCTTAGAATAATGCCAGACATATCTCAGTAAGAAATCAATTTAACTTCTCTTTCCCATTTGATTGTTGATGGTTCAAATATTACCCACTCCATCCTCCATCCTCCATCCTGACTCCTTCCAGAGTTTTCCCAACGTCCAGTTGGATAGTGGTCCCACTCTCCATGTATTAGTTTCCTAGGGCTGCTATAAAAAGGACCACAAATGGGGTGGGGGGTTGCTTAAAACATCAGAATTTATTATCTCAAATAGAGGTCCAAGATCAGTGTGTTGGCAGGACCATGTTCCCTCTGAAACCTGCAAATGCGGAGAGGAAGCAGAGGATCCTTCCTTGACTCTTCTTGTTTCTGGTGTTTGCTGTAATCCGTGGCGATTCGTGGCTCTTAGATGGCACCGCTCCAGTGTCTGCCCCCACTGTCACATGGCCCTCTTCTCTGGCTTTGCATGGCACTCCCCTCTCTGTGTTTCTTTGCTAAACGCGAGTTACATTGCGTTAAAGTCTCATCCTCATCTACTATGACCTCATTCTGATTTAACTGATGACATCTGCAAGGACGCTATTTCCAAATAGGGTCACATTCTGAAGTACTGGGGGTTAGCACTTCAACATTTCTTTTGGGGGCACACAGTTCAATGCATAACAATCCATGAAGTTGCTCTGGGCAAAAGAAACTTAGGAGTCATTTTTGCTTCTTTTCCTTCCCTCCGCCATTATAGCTAGTCTATTAATAAGTACCAGTGGGCTTGCCTACAAAATGTAGCTCACACTTCTCTCCACTCCACTGCTACTCCCTGGCTCCAGCCTCTGCCATCTCTCCCGGAATATTACATCAGCCTCCTGATTGGCATCCGGGTTCCATCCTTAACTCCCATAGTCCACTTGCTAGATGGCAGCCTGAGTGATCATTTGCCATTTCACAATTCTGATTAGACCGTATTATTTCCTAATGCTAATGAAAATGAATACAGCTAACACTCCACATATTTTGGCCCTGACCACCCTCTGAACTCATCATGTGTCTGCCACTTTCGTCCTCATTCACTGTGTTCCTCTTGACCAAGAACAAACAAAACTTACTTGCACCTGAGGGCCTTTGCATTGTTTCCTCAAGGTGGGCTCTACCCAGAGGTGTTTCCAGACTGTTAAATGAAGTGTTAACCCAGCAGGAAAGGGCCCAGGATATACACATTCCTCCACCCTGTTTTGTTGAATAAATAAAGGCCACAGAGTGCATTACATAAAATTTTTGGATATCACACAAAAATAAGAAGCCTTTCATGATCAAAAATTGTTAGTCTGTGGGGGATGTCTGCGTGGCTCAGTCGGTTAAGCAACTGCTTTCGGCTCAAGTCATGATCCCAGGGCCCTGGGATCAAGCCCAACATAGGGCTTCTTGCTCCCTGCTGCTCCTCTCCCTCCCTCGCGCCCCTGGCTCATTCTCTCTCTCTCTCTCTCTCTCTCTCTTGCTTACCCTCTCTTTCTCAAATAAATAAAATCTTTAAAAAAAAAATTGTTGGTTTAGGAAATACTGGGCTAAAGTTTTAACAGACTGATCTACAGCAGAACTTTTTAGCAACATAATAACTTAATTCTGCAGGGATATAATATATCATATTTCCAAATTTACCTGAATAAGGAGGAGGGACTCTGGCCCACATTTTGGGAGATGCTGGTATTGCCTTTGTAGACTGATTAGGATTGGCCTTAACTCCTTGCTTTACCACTTATTAGTGGTGTGAACTTGGGCCCATAACTTAAATTCTCCGAGGATCAGTTTCTCATCCCTAAAGTGGGATCGTAATAATATCTGCCCCAGGAAGGTCAGAAATAAAGATATAAAGCAATTAGCACCTTTCCTTGTATATAGAGAATGTTCAGTGATTGGTAGCTATTACTGGTATTATTATGATGAGGCTTCATGTCTTTCTGTTTCAAAACTTATTAACATTTTGGGACATGTCTACTTTTTACTTCCCACCCCCATTCAGATTTTCCTTCTGGTTGGAGTGAGGCTTCGAGGTAAAGCTTCCTCCAACTGTGTCAGATAATATTACTCCTCCTCTTCCTGATTGTTTTCATCCTCTACCTGCCACGTAACTCAAGTTTATCTCCCTTTCCTATGGGTCCAAAAATACGATGGTAGAGGTGGGAATGCCTAAGTCATTACCAAGATTAGATGCCCCTGTCTGATGCCAGAGGGGTGGCCTGGGAAAAGGAGATAGGCATGTTCTCAGTGCCTCCTCAGCAGAAGGTTGCCCATCACCTCTCACCTTGTGTGTCTGGTACTATGTCTCTCCTGGGATGAGAGCGTGTCAGACACCAACTGGAGAAATTAAAATGATGTCTTGAGGAAAACGAGTAGTGGATCCCTCTAAATAAAGGCTTGTTTACTTAAAGTTTTGTTTATCCAAATAAACAAATAAACCACTTGTTTGCATGGAAATCTTTTAGCAAAAGAGCTAGAGTTGGTATTTATGGAGGGTTGCACAGTAGCTCTTTATGTTAGGATTCGGGTGCTTTGGATTTGCTTGATAATCTCCAGACATGTTTACATCTTTTTAAAGTAGAGGAACCACTTTCTTTTACCTTTCTTTCATTGCAGATTCCATGGAAATGTCTGTTACTCATTGGCCTGTTTTGTTTGTTTGTTTCTTTGGGGGAATGTTTTTTTTTTTATGTTGGGAGCTACTAAGGCCAGTTATATAGGGAAGGGGATCCAAATAGCTATTTTACTGCAGGTACAGCATTTCTTACATGAACAATTCCTATCCTTTGATTGGAATAATAATCTATAATATCAAATAGGCAAGTGGGAAGGAGAGAACAGAAGGCGGCTTGACAACGTCTGCTCTTTGTTTCTTTGTCCTCATTCTGGAGTTTTTGTTTTTGATTCTTTTTTCATTGGTAGACTGCACAGTTTCCAGTGGCCTTTTCGGGTTTCTTTTCTAGAAGGCTTGCAAATCTGACCGTGTTAATGGTTGCTTTCAGACACTAGGACAGCTTGGCAGGATTTTGCCCTTTTGTCTCTGCTGCTGATCATTTCAGTTGGAATTGGAGTGTGAGTTGATGGAAAGAAGTTTCCAGCTCATTTTTCAAATTAGGAACATGAGACCACGGTGTGTGGGTAAATGTTTAAAAACCAGCTCTCTGGGGGTGGGAGTCTTCGCTGATATCTGTGGTGTAGATACTCCCACCAGGGCTGATTTCAAGATACCAACAAGATGTTCCTGAATGCAGAGTTGGAAAGAAATGCACTGTAGCCAACCATTATGGAATCTGTCCACCACATACAAAAACCGTAACCCTGGAGTCATAGTAAAATGTAGTAAATAGCTATAAAGTGATGCGTTTTGAGTATTTATTACTTACGTTTTTAAAGAAAACTTATTAAATGTTTAGTTTAATTTTTAACAATGGCTTTGTTGAACAACAAGCTCTCAAAGCTCCTGGAAAGGTAACCACTGGTTTTAACACATCAACTGGGACCCAGAGAAGTCACGTCTCACTGAAGTGTCAATGAATGAATGAGTTGGCAGAACTGTTTCTAAAAACCAAGTTTCTCTAGGAAGATTGACTTATTAATATTTCTGCTTATTCATTTGTCATTTTTTTATTGCATGCTCTAATGATCTGTGAAAGGGGTTTAGGACTGTTACAGGCTGTTAATTATCTATTGAGACAATAACAGAATATCTGAATATAATTGTAATCAAGAATAAAAGTGTGGAAAGCAGATTCAATGTAGAACCATAAATAAATCCTGGCTTTGAGTCTTGGGCCTACTACTCAGCAGTGGTGTAACCTTATGTCACTTACATACTTCTCTGGCTCCAGTTTTAGTCTCCAAGATGAGAGGCCACATGAAAATCTAATATCTCATATCTGTCTAAAATATGATTCATTATTTAGACACATCAGTTCAACAAATATTTGCTGATACCAATTATGTACACATTTGTTATGGACTCGATTCCAGGTAGAATTAAATCCAATATAATAATAGTAATTATTATTATAACAGCACCTCACATTTACGCAGAGGCTTCTAATTTGTCAAAGAGAAAGTGTACTTTGAGTCTGGAGGTTCTATGGCTCTAGGAGACCAAGACAAATCCTCATAGAATGTTAGAGAAAGAAGAATGTATTCTAAAAGAACAAACAGAACCCTTATTCCTAGGAAACGCAAGAGGTCATAACCAGGTAGTAACAAGGAATAAGGAACGAGCATTTTTTTTTGCCATGTCTATCAGTTGCTTCACTTTATCTTAACAAAAGCAAAACCGAAAACTATTTTTTTCTAATTATAAGAGTAATTATTGTAGAAACTTTAGAAATTTTAAAGAAGTGTTAATTAAGGAAAAACTACCATATATCCAATATAATAGCCTGCTCTTCTTTACCTAATATTTTAGTATATTTTCCAAAATATTCTTGTTATTTTAATTGCTGTGTCTAATTCCATCTTTTTGGTGTACAACAATTTACTTATCTTAAATTGTTTACATTGTTGACAGTTTTTATTATTCTAAGGAACACTGGTAAATAGCTGTGTTTACAGAAAAACATTGTACTTTGGACATATGGTTTCCAACTGTAATATTTAAGGTTTAGTAAGACAATTTTAGTAAATCATACGCTTTTGACCTTTAGCTTGTTTAATTCTGCCGATGTTGCTTTGTATTTACTTAGATTTTATGTTTCCAAACATTAGGAGGAACAGTTTGCCTGAGTCCTTCAATATGAAATATTTGAATTGGAAATAGTATCAATGTTTTCATATTATTTCAAGTAGACATGATAAATTGTATGGTTAATTTTTTTTTCACTTTCTATGGGCAGTAGCTTCTAGTACAGGATTTTTTGTTTAGAAAGTACTCAATAAATGTTCAATACATTAAAAGATTCAGGCTAATTTGGGATAAGCAAAAACATTTGAGAAGAATTTAAGAAAAAAAAAACAACACTTCTCCATTCATGGTAATAGCTTTCATTTTCATGAGGAGAGATGACAGCCAAGCACAGTTCAGGAATTCTGATGGTTAAATGAGAATTATGAAATGATGTGTGTTGTTGCTTTAATTCACCGGCATGAGAAACCATGAGTCTAATAGTTATTTGATTAAATGTTAATGAGATCTACTAAATTGACCCAACTCTTACTTTTATGTATTAGATTTATGTCAGTTAAAACAAGATGAGTTTTACCTCTTTCCTTCTTTAACATCTTTGTGTCAACATCTGCTTACAAGGTAAGTGTTGTTACTACCCTGGTTATTTAAATATTAATGACTTCCATTAAAGGGAGCTGGAGGTTTGCAGCAGGAAGATGGAGAAATTAGATGGCCTGATTAGTTTCTTTCTGCCACCAGGAAAAAACAAAACCTCTTACTGGAAGAGCTTCTTCCAGTATTTTTTTAATTCCACAGATTTTTTTTTTCCTGAACCAATGAGAGAGTAAGATTCTTAATTTTAACGATTCCTTGAAAGTAGTTATGTTATTAAAACATCAGTGTAACAAGTTCATATAATTAAAAAAAAATATTTTATCAGCTCCATAGTGCTCACTAGTCTTGGGCTTCTTGGGACTAATTTCAGGTTTTAAATTCATTTTGTTCCTTATTGTAGTCACTAATAGTCAAAGCCATTTTTTAGCTGCAGATTGTATTTGGTTGGGCTTGTTTACATGAAATATGGGGAATTCTATTAAGTTAACCATGAAAGACTTGACAAGCATTGTATATTCGATCAAATTATAAATGTTTATCTTATTGGGGAAATGTGTCTAAAATTTGTTACAACCAGTATTTTCGTGTTATGCCAGCTTGGGTTATGATAAGCATGTGGTAATAGATTTTTACACATTTTGTGTTTTTAAGATGTTTTAATGGCATGGTATTTTAAAGCACTATTTTAAACAGTCCAAAGCAGGCATTATATTTGCATAATTGTATATTTCTTTTTACATCCAGAAACCTGAGTAAAGTATTTATTCATGTCACGTACTTTACTTAGACTTTAGAGCTAAGAATTTAGATCATGCTTAAATAGTAGTAGTGCAGAATAATAATAACACTGATGTCGGATCATAATACTTAGCATTAAGGATTAAGGTGAGTCAAGTGAGGCCCTTGCCCGGGGTAAAATTTAAGAGAGTGCCGAAAAACTCAATAATCATGATACATAGTATTTTAATGCGATGTTTGGGAAAAAATCAAAATTAATGCCAAAAAAAATCCATGATGAACAAAACATCAAAATTTTAGAAAAAGTTGCCAGCCAGCCCTGCCTGTACCCCTGACTCAACTCAACCTAGTCTTGGCCTTGACCGGGTTCTGCATGTCCTTGGATGAGACATTCCTTTGAGTGAAATTTTCCTTATCTAAAATTGGTGATAATCGTCTTTGATTTCCTGGTCGGGTTATTAAGATAGTCAGATCAGCTGAAAACACATGGGAAAGCCCATTGTAAATACAAATTACATGTTTATATACAAGTTTAGGGAAATCATCATATAATTTTAAGCCATTATTATTACCAGCTGAGATGAATACTCTAAGCAAACATCAGATTCGAAGGCCCTTAAAAAGCTGTGTTCATAAAGTTTGTGGTGTGGCTCTTGAGTTTATTTATCAGCTAGCTATAGGGGCAGGGACCTATAGATAGTTGTAGGACCTTCCTTTTCTTCCTTCTTTCTTTTTTGTTCTCGGATGCAAAATTTATGATTTGTAAGAGACAGAAGAGGTAAGTGGAAATCCATTTTGTTTATTTTAAATTTCTCTGCAAAGTGCCATGGACAAGTCTCACTTTTGCTCAAGCTGTTCTACCCCTCAGTGATGCCTCCCCCCTTTCTCCTGCCCATCTGGGCTCCACCCACGTTTACTCCCATCTGTGACCTTGGTAAGGCCTTCCTGGGTTCCCTCAGGCTGAGATGTGTTCTGAATCCTCCCTTCCTGTGGTAGGTAAGTGTCTCTACCACTCATCTGGTGATCAGTTACAGAGTCCTGTTGTCTTGAGGTTTTATCTAATCCTGCATTGAATTTGCTTTTCAGACCACAGTTTTAGAAATATGAATTGTTTTTCTAGTTAGATTATAAATGCTTGAATAGCGCCTCCTTCTCCCTTAGACTCATCACTTTGGGGTCAGCAGGGATTGGGTCTGTTTTATTCAGGTGGTATCCAAGGTGCTTATTAGCAAAGGGCTTTGACATACAATATACTTTTTTTTTTTTACAGTGTACCTATTTTTTGAATGAAATAAATGAATGTCTTGTATGTAAAAAGGCTGGGTAAATATTTATTCTTCGGATTCATTTGTTGTTTTCATTCTAGGACCAGAGAGAATGGTTGGTACCATGTGGAAGGCGACTGTTTTGGTGGCTGTATTCATGTTCAGCCCTGGTGGTGATGGGCTCTTTCCCTCCTTATACAAAAAAGCTCGGGTTTCTGTACCACGTAAGGGAGACGTAGGAGAGCCATTATTTCTTACTCCCTACATTGAAGCTGGGAGATTGGAAGAAGGTAAGTTTCATAAAATCAGAAAACCACTGGTATATTTTCAACAGGTTTTTTTTTTTTTTTTAAAGCAGTTATCTTACAGGATTCAAAATACATTCTGGTATTTTTACTCAGTTGTTTTATTTCAAATATTAATTGTTTGATGTCCTGTGTTATCCGAGTTTTAAGCTAAAATGAGAGCTTGCCAGGGACAGATTATCTAGAGGTGGAGCCCCTGCACTTCTGTTTATAAAACTAGCATAGTGCCTGTCCACAACTGGGCACTTAATAAAGAGAATACTAACCTTAGAACTTCATACATACCAGTTACTGGTTCCAAGGATTCTACATAAACTTAATGTAAGCATCTCCACAACCCAGGGAGATGTACCCACTTGACACACAAGAACACTAAAGCAGAAAAAGATTCAGTTACTTGCCAGAGTCACATGGACACCAGGTGGTAGATGCAGGATTGACACCCAGACAGCCTTACTCCTTAGTCTATGACCACAGGCACAGTGTTGGGCCCCTTTGCCTGGCAAGTTACCCGAACCTACCCAAACCTACCCAAACCTAGACCTCAGTTTCTTCATTAACAAGATGGGGATATAATCACTTAGTCAAGTTTCAGGGATGTTAAGACTCAGATGAGAAAATGCACATGAAGACTCTTTGTAACCTGTAAATTGCTCCCTAAATATTAGTGTTTGCAAGTGGCTTTTTATTTAGACATTGTGGGATTTTCTATTATTACTAATAGGAAAAAGGTATTACTTAGTATCATCAGAGACTAAAATTTATATGTCTCTGCTCTTAATGCTTCTTTATGTTTACGTAAATCACTGTGTAGACAAGTTACTTAATCCTTCCAGACATCAGTAGGCTCCTGAACTATAAAATAGTATATAGGCAGCTACTCTGAGGTGCTATTTGTAAAAGGAATCAGAGAAATGGGGTGGTGGCTGAAGGGTGCTATGGCATCAGGAAGGGTCTTTAAGAGGGTAAGAGACCATGTGTTTGCTGATAGAAATGATCCAGAAGAGGGGGGAGTTGATTGGGGTGGGGCAACTATTTCAGGAGTACTTGTTTTGTTTTGTTTTTTAAGATTTTATTTATTTATTTATCTGAGAGAGAGAGAGAGAGAGAGAGCGAGCGAGCAGGTGGAGGTGCAGAGGGAGAGGGACAAGCAGACTGTGCTGAGTGCAGAGCCCAACACAGGGCTCAATCCCATGACCCTGAGATCATGCATGACCTGAGCCGAAATCAAGAGTCAGACACTTAACCGACTGAACCACCCAGGTGCCCCAGGAGTACTTTCTTTAAGTAGATGATAGACATGGTGGCTGGCACATAGATGGGGGCGCTTGCTTTGAAGGACTGCAGTTTATCTCTAATCACAGGTGGGAAAACCGAGTTAATGGCTGTGAGGCTGGTAAATTGGTTGATGGCATGAGAATGTGTGGAAGTGATACTGGATATTTTAGGGAAATAATCATTTTAAAGATCAAAAATAAGTGTATGGACTCCATAAAGAAGTTTTAAAATAAAGCAACTTTTCTTCATTTGAAATATTCCCATAGCTAATAGGATAGCATCATTTTGTTTTGTTTTGTTTGCTTTAAAACCAACACATTCTTATATCTTAAGGGTGCATTTGAGTCCTGGTCACATGTCTTTTTCTGACATACATATTGACTCCGTGTCTCACTATCTCTTTTCTAAGAAAAGATGAAAAACATTGATAATGTAGTCAGTGTACATTAGTGTGCATTTGATGATGTAGTTAGAGAATGTAGTCAGTCCTTTTCTAAAAAAGATTCATTTTTTACTTGATGTGGAAAATGGTGCAGGCTCATATCCCTAGACAAATATGAAGAGGCAGAATATCATCCAAATCCACCAAAATGAATTGCATGCATTCATTTTGGCTTCTTTAATAAGTGGGTACTGATGACAGATTTTGTTCATTAAAAATAAATCGAAGCAAATCATTAAGTTTAGAGATGAAAAGGAATTCAGTACTCACAACCAACCCTACCAATCCATAGATGAGGAATTCAAGACTCCAATATCTTACATGACTTGCCCAAGGAAATGCAGGTAAGAATACCAGAGGTGCGTTTAGGACTCAAATTTTTTTTTTTTTATAAAGTATTTATTTATTTGACAGAGAGAGACACAGCGAGACAGGGAACACAAGCAGGGGGAGTGGGAGAGGGAGAGGCAGGCCTCCTGCCGAGGAAGAAGCCCGATGCGGGCTTGATCCCAGAACCCCGGGACCACGACCCAAGCCGAAGGCAGATGCCCAACAACTGAGCCACCCAGGCACTGCATAGGACTCAAATTTTCTGACTTCTTCTCTGTGATATGTCTGCTATAATTTATTTCCCTTTCTTTAAGACTCTTGTGCTCTTCTTTTTTTATAAGATTTTATTTATTTATTTGAGAGCGAGAGAGAGCACATGAGGGGTGGGGAGGGGCAGAGGGAGAGAGAGCTAAGCAGGGACCTGGATGTGGGACTCGATCCCAGGACCCCAGGATCATGACCTGAACCCAAGGCAGACACTTAACCGACTGAACCACCCAGGCGCCCCAAGACTCTTGTGCCCTTCTCATGTGACCAGGTGCACACACATGAAACAATTAAGGAATAAGGCAGTGAGTACTAAAAACATTAAAGTATTGCATTTGAGGTAGGCATGCTGGAAATTTTGAGAAGAAAACTATCCTATTGGTTGGTCCAGAAAACAATAATAGTGTAGTAGTCAAAATAGCAAATGGTTAATACTTAATAATTATATGCCCAGGACCAAGCATAGTTTCTTTTATTTTTTTTAAATATTTTATCCATCCATTTGACAGAAAGAGAAAGAGAGAGCAGAGAGCACAAGCAGGGGGAGCGGCAGGCAGAGGGAGAGGGAGAAGCAGGCTCCCCACTGAGCAGGGAGTCCAACTTGGGGCTCCATCCCAGGACCCTGGGATCACGACCTGAATGAAGGCAGATGCTTAACCGACTGGACCATCCAGGCTCCCCCCCTAGCATGATTTCTATATGTAATAGGTACTCAGTAAATACTTGTACAATTTAAGTTTTAAACCCAAGTATGTGCCAGACATGGGTGTTACCCACACCTTATCTTATTTAATCCTCAGAGCAGCCCTAGTGAAGAAGGCATACATATTGTTCCCATTTTACAGATGAGAAAACTGAGGCCCAGAAAAATTAAGTATCTTGGTCAGGGCCATTTACAGGTAATAAGTGACAGAGATGGAATTAAAACCTACGTCTGCTGACTCTAGAACCCGAGCTATGAGCCATGGCGCTGTGTGACTAGATCCAGACTGGAAGGCGCTGGGTGAGATTTGGGCAGATCAAGAAGGACATGTGTATACTGAGGAAAGCAGTTCCAACAGAGGCATTTGGTGAAAATGACCATGGTGGTGTGTCTGTATCATACATCTGGAAGAACCAAGTGAAAAGAATATGGAGAAGCCCATCCGAGAGATAGTCCACATCCTTCCCATTCCTGTATTTGTTGCCTACGAGCATTTCACCGTTGTGGTCATCAGTAGTAGCCGAGAAAGCTTCTGGGGGAGGTAGTTTTCATCTTCGGTCCTTCTGTGCCAAGTCTGATGGATCACCATCTGATGAGCGACAACATCCAAAATAGTAAATCCGATGTAAAGTCTCACTTTCTAAAGTTCTGTTACACAGTCAGAATTTTTGAATGGAATTTTAAGTGGCTGACCCAAAGTCTGGTACATCTGGGTATTCAAATGCAGCCCTGATAACATAATTAAGGATAATTTTATTCATCCGCTTTACTGAAAGTTCAGGAAACTCTGGACAGATGGTCAGTTCATTCTCCTAAGTTCCTTTTGTTTATTGAGTCTGTCAAAACCTTAGGAACGTGAGTCTTAGTATTGCAATGGAACATTCTTGAGATAAATAGTAATTCATAAAAAGACAAGGGAATTTTTTATTTTTTAATCTCCCAATTAGCTGGTTTAGTTTTGTGTAATTGTAATTGCATGTTTACTTTCTCTGCAGCTAGAGTAAACTCTTAAAACAAAATGAATAAAGGAGGCAAATTTTAAAATATTTACAGACACTGCCTTTTCACAAACTTCAAAGAATATTTTGATACTAGGTCTTTATTATTACTTACGGTCTGGCAGTGTCTTGTCTTGTACTGGAGTCTTTGTGAAGGTGATGTGCATCCTGATTAGCTGGTTCGAGTCCTTCTTTGGTCACACTCCAATCTTTTTCAAAGTGTTAATATCACGAACACTGGTGACCGCAGTAAATAATATGGAGGAAGTGAAATCACTTCAAAGAAAACCTTTTCCTTTATTTAACTGTTTTGAACATTTGTATTATGAGTCATGGTTCCAGGAAGTAAGAAACTCCTACATCTTGGGAGTTTATTTTCCACATTCCATTAATAGGTTCTAGAAGGATGAACCAAATATCTGAAAATATGAAGTATCATTTTAGTTGAAAGAACTTTTAATTATTTTACCGTGATTTCGTTAAAGGAAATTTAAAAATTGAAATGGGGTGAAACACTTTTTTGTGAGCCAGGGAAAAGTTCTTCTAAATTCTTAAGATCTCAGTAAGGCCTGCTTTCCTTGGAGGTTTTTGTAGAAATATGCTAATCCTAGTGCATTGTCAGTGTGATGGGTTTTAGTTTATTAATTCATTCATCCATTTGCTAATATTCATTAAAAGGTGTGTGTTGAATGTCTTTAAGTTCTTAAATCAGCATCCCCTTGGGTACAAAGATAAATAAGACAATTTCCCTGCTTTCCAGTAGCCCCTGATCTAGACGGGAAAGCAGGACATGTACCTGAGTAAGTAAAAGGTAGCAGACAAACATCTTTGGAACCCTCAGGAAAGGAGCGCTGAGAGAGCATCTGCGTCATTTCAGAGCAGGCCAGTGGGCCTTGTGCCGGGCTGGCCTCAGAGAGATAGACTGATTGGATCATCTCCCGTCTTCCATTCCCTTCCGCTCCTTTCTACTATAGATTTCCTTTTTCTCATTCTACTTCGACCTTTCTCATTTTTCTCTGTCTTCCTTCTCGAATCCTCTCCTGCTCACTTAGCTCTCTGCGAGTCACATCTCACTCATTCCCAACCCCTCCGTCTTCAGTTCTCTCGCCTCCTTTTTGGGGGTTCTCTGATCTGGAGAGGATTAATAGCTTGGAGGAAAATATGTCAAAAGTGTTTTAGGTACAAAATTCCAGTTAGAAGAGAAATTAAGTCCTGGGGATATGATAATATACAGCATGGTGATATAGTTAACAATACTGTATTGCATATTTGAAAGTCGATAAGAGAATAGATCTTAAAAGTTCTTGTTATAAGAAAAAGAATTGGAACTAGGTATGGTGATGGGTATTCACTAGACATTGTGGTGACCACTTCACAATATATACAAATATCGAATGGTTAGGTTATATATCTGAAACTAATATAATGTTACATATCCATTATATCTCAATTTTTAAATGGCAAAAGAAAGAAAGAAAGAGAAAAAGAAAAAGAAAAAATTTTGAAAGACCGCCCAGCCCTGGAGGGTGATTCTTCTTTGGTTTAATTGAGACCAAAGAAGGGTGGAGGAAAGCAAGGCTGCAGGGGGCAGCTGTATAGGCTGGGAGGAGGGCTGACGCATACCACCTTCCCCATACACTTCCCTTTTCCTTTTCTTAAAATGCTCCTCTCCCTTTCTTTTTTCTTTGCCTTTTTCTGGTGAGAAGACTAGGTCTCTTTGGGAAGAGCATGGGAAGAGCTAGAGAAGCTGGATTGAGTTATGCAATCTTCCCTGGGGGAACCGGACTAAGCCAGAAAAGCCAGAAAAAAGCAGTCTTCCAGACCGCAGGTGGGGTGGCCCTTGGGTTGGTGATAATCTTCTCTTTCCTTGCTGGCGCCCTCATTTTACGTGCAGCTTTCTTCATTTGATCCTCGAAGAAAGCCCAGGGTGGGGATGTGGGGGGGGACATCAGTGTCCACATTTTGCACAAAGAGAGACTCAGAGAGATAAAGCAACTTGTCAGGGAGCCTGGTCAGAATTGCAAACCGAGGTCTGCCTGATTCAGAAACCCATGTTCTTCCTGTTCTGCTAGCTTAGCAGGACCCTCTGGAAACTGCTGTTGAAACCCTGCCTTTGTCCTACCATCTCCTCTGCTCCCAGGTTCTCCTTGTTCCTAATGAGCAGGTGCATTTCACAGGTAACAATAGCTGTGCTCCCTACGAGCCAGCCTCTTTTCTAACGGTTGTGCATGTATGGACTCTTATTCTCATTGACCCATGAGGTCATCCACCTTCCAAGATGAGAAACTGAAGCACAGACAGGTGAAATGATGCCCAAAGGACCACAGGGCCAGTCAGTAGCAGCTCAAGGCTCAGCAAAGAATGAAGGAAAGGAAACAGTACTGTCCAGGTGAGAGTTTCCCTTCGAGGAGGCAGATTGATTTTTTAAAAGAGGAACTTGCAGCCCCAATGCCATAGTGTGCTGTTAAGTTTCACAAGCGACTCTGCGGGGGGGG